>NW_017675009.1:0-1234 GCF_001879085.1 Nicotiana attenuata
ACAAGCAAAGTAACAAATAGAACACCAAACAACAGGACATACCAAAAGGAGGGGGCGAGGATACAAAAGAACAGAACCAAAGGTAGCAGAACAGACAAAATAGGGCAGCACAACCAAAATGAGGTAACAGAGATACCAGACAGAAGAATGTACAAACTACAAAAGAAAAAGAATTTACAAAGGACAACAACCAAAACAAAGGACAACAGCAGGTATATATGACAAAGCAACCCGGTACCCAGCAACAACAAGATACACCTGCTGAACAACAAGCCTCACAACAATCAGGTATGCCTCTTATCAATCCTCCAGCTCAACTGGAGAGGAGTGTAGATTCTGGTGCTCAGAATCAACCACTTCCCCCCCCCCTATACCCCCTGATATTGGTGTAGCTGAAGGAGGAAAGGTGAATTGTCAGGAGGAACCTATAGCTAGACAGGAAGGGGTTCCAAGTGGGGTGGGTGTTCCTCATGTTTTTCATGACTGTGCTTCTGCAAAAATGGCTGACCTAATTTTATCCCCAATTTAACCCTACCCCTATCAGATTTTATTAAATCCAATGGACCCAAGACCCAATTAAATTCGCCCCAGCCTAATCTCCAATCCAACCCGGCCCAGCTCCGAATTTATCTGAGCCGTTGACCAAATAAGATCAACGGCCCAGATCTTTTTTCCTTAATTAATCCCTAATCTACCCCCCTTGGCCCCTCACTTTTCGAGACCGGTCTCTCTCTCCCTCTATCCGTCTCTTCCTCTCCTCCTTCTCTCTAGAACCTTCTGGTTCTTCTTCTCCGATGGCCTTCACCATCTCTCCGGCCACCTCCAACCTCGCTTCTTTCGACCACCAGCCGCCTTGAAGCCTTATCTCACCGGTTCCCTCCGTTCCTGAGACCCCATGAGTCTCCACCGTGCAAGACGGTCACTGAAGCTTTGCCTGGGTCTGTTTCCGGCCTTTCTCCGATGGATTTTGGTTCGATGGTGCTATAAACACCATTATCCTTGAGTTTCACAGCCAGGTTTCTCTTACTTCTCACTGGTTTCTTATGAAACCCTAATCTCGACCCAAACATCTTGAATCTCTGTATGTTTTTAACGATTTTTTTAACTCACGCCTTTATGTTTTGCACTACTCTCTACTCGATCTTTACGATTGCTCAAGTTTTAAACATTTTGTTCCCTTTTTGAAACTAGGGTTTCTGAACCCCTTTTTAAAATCACTTTATTTTCTGATTTT
>NW_017675009.1:5245-6837 GCF_001879085.1 Nicotiana attenuata
TTTTCCACTGACACAGTTTTTTGTTTTGCAGGTACTCTTTATGTCATTCAATTGCCATGGTTTTTAGGAGTGGTATCAGCACCATTGGTGCTCATTCTCCTGGAACCATATCAATTGAAACACCAACATCAACTCTGCAGGAAGATCAACCCACAGATGCAACAGAAATTGCACAAGGCACCAGTTTCACCTGAGAAACTGCAGAAGGCAACAACTGAAACTGCAGCTTATGCAGGAGGTTCAGCATCTGTAACCTTCACAAATCTATCCTGCAGCACCTCATCTCCTCAGCTCACACAACCATATCAACCAGCCGAATTCCATCATTGCTGCAGGAACTCCCAGAACTGCAGCAGACCTTCTCAACTCAGGATCAATTCCACAACATGAGCATCATGAGCAACTCCAATACAGTTGATTGCAGTCCACACAAGAACATGCAATCAACTTCCTCTCATGAACCAGGGATCATCAATGCTCCCCTGCCCCCAAACTCATCTCTAGTTGCCACAAGAACCTGGAGATTGAGCTCCCCTTCTCTAACATGTTTGCTTCATTTTGCAGGTACCCCTGTCAGGCCCAAAATACTGAGGAAATTGCAAGGAGTGGTATTAGCATTTCAAATGCTCAACCTCCTACAATTGCACCAGTGTCTAAGGACTGACCATGATAGCTCACTCACCTACAGTTCATCAGGTGCTACTCAGGACCCCATATCCAATCTCCAGCAACAGAAGCACTCACAAAGGAACCCCTACTTCAGGAGTCACCAAGCCTTGCACCAACACACAAATCTCAAAATCTCTGGAGCTGCCAATATAGAAAATAACTCACCCTCTTCTGTCACACTCATCAGGCAGCAGTACCCTTACCCATGCTCTTGGGCCTTTTTGATATTTGTCTTCAATATTGCTTTCCTTGACCTCAATGTCAAAGCAAGATTGAAGACAAACCCCCATGCTTCTATAAGTTTTTTGCCTCATTACACAGGGTTTTCTTCATCCTTTTCTTGTGATGAAGTTTTTTGTATATGGAAAAACATTTCCCTTCTTATCCTTGTAGTAGAATTAGGACCATTTGTACAATATTGTATAGAGGACCTAGGCTTACTTCATATGGTTTTTGTCAGCCCAACTGATCATCTATTGGTCAATTGGGACATCATCATAGGTCTAACCCATCATAGCTTACAGGTGTCATTTGGTTTTCAAGTATGGATGACAAAATGCCCATGTTCATGTACTTTATTTATGGAGGTCAGGTCTATGCCCCCCTCCTTTGTTGTACTTTACTTTTTATATATGAAAATCAGCCCTAGGCATAATGCCTAGTGCATTCAGTTAAAAAAAAAGTTTTATAATCGAAGCGATATTCCATTGTGTAGTTTGAAGTATAAGAATTGTGGAAATTGAGTTAACTTGTGAAACACCTTGTATTATTCTTTGTGATTGGTGTTGATATATACATATGTTGGGATCGGGTTGCACGCCGCAACAGGAGGAATAAGGGAGAATTGTGATTGTCAGGTGGGATCGGGTTGCACGCCCCAACAATAAGTAATAAGGGTGGACAGGTGGGATCGGGTTGCGCGC
>NW_017675009.1:7307-78446 GCF_001879085.1 Nicotiana attenuata
CTTACCAGTACATGGGGTCGGTTGTACTGATACTACACTCTGCACTTTTTGTGCAGATCCCAATGAGACCATACAGACCGTAGTTCGAGGTTGCTGCCTTCAGTCTAGTGGAGACCCGAGGTAGTCCTGCAGGCGTCCGCGGGCCTTGGCGTCCCCTTCTATCATGTTTCCTTACTGTTTTATCTATTTACGAGACAGATGTGTATTTCCTTGTTCAGACTATTATTTGTAGTATTTGTAGGTGGTCCGTGAGATTGTGACACCAGTTCTGAGTGGATGTTACTTTGGTTTTCGTTATTGTGTAAAGTTAAGCTTTTAAATTATTTTCTTCCGCATTTGTTTTACTGGTTTATTTTGTTAAGTCTTAAATATTTGAAAGATAAAGAAAAAATGTAGGATATTCTGAAATGTTAGCTTGCCTAGCGAGTACAATGTTAGGCGCCATCACGATCCCGACTGTAGGAAATTCGGATCGTGACAACAACATTGCTGATCAGCTCAGTCTTAATAATCTGGTGTCTTTTAGCACATGATCAAACAAAAAACCAAGACACCATCCAATTTTGATTTTCTTTTTCTTAATATCTCTGTTTTTATTACTCATGTTGTAAACATGTTTGACATTTGTTTGTGACAATGGAAACATTTAAAAGTGCACATAGTCCAAACGGAGGGAATCCTTTCATATAAGAAAAGCTATTATTGTTGGCACTAGGAGTGGCAAACGAGCGGGTCAGGTCGGATATGTTTCGGATCAAGAATGGGTAATGAAAAAACGGATAAATTATCCGACCCGACTCATATTTAATACGGATAAAAAGGGTTTACCAGCGGATAATATGAGTAACCATATTATCCATGACTTCTTGCATATGATCACTTTTGGGAGAATTCTTAGTCTCCCTAACTTGAGGAATCCCCAATTTGAGGCTTTACAAATGTAAATGTTAGACCCATTGGTTATTCATTGATTACCCATTGGTTATCCCACGTTTTAAATGGATAATATGGTTCTTATCCATATTTGACCTGTTTTTTAAAAAGTTTATTATCCAACCCATTTTTTAGTGGATAATATGAGTGGTTAACTATTTTTTTTTAACCATTTTGCCCCCTAGTTGGCACGTGGGGGGCTATTCATATTTATTCAATTTGAACAAAGTTAACTAAAACCCACGTTATGTTTGTGGGTGACTATTCATATGCTTCTCTTCACAAGTGGAAATGCAAAATTCTACCGACCCACTCATAGTTATTCAATTCTTAACTAAAACCACGTTTGTCCCATCCTTGTTAAATTTAATCCATATTTTTGTCTTCACAGGTGCAAATGCAAAATTCGACGCTAACCAGTAGAATAGTCAAGGCTATTTACACGGCACAGTCCAGTCCATGGTGGGCTATTAGTTTTCCCTAGAAATTCAACGCTGCAATTTAATAACAAAACTACAAAAAAAAAAAATATTAAAAAAAATAACAAAACTACTCACAATCATTGCTTTTTTGGTCTTTGCTCTAATACTTATTTTTTTATTGTTATATCCCCCCCTTGTGACTTGACTCATATGAAAATTACTAGTACCACAAGTAATTAAATCATAAGAAAGCCTTCTTAAAGTGGGGCCACTCCATGTCGTGAAACAAATCATGGGAATGACTAACATGTTTCTCAATTATAAATAGGCGCAGGCTGCAGATCCCATCACTCCAAGAAGTCCAAACATCCAAACCTTAGTAGAAGAAGAAGACCATTCAGCCTGAGCAGTAGACTACCCCAACTTTGTATCCAAATCGCTTGAAAAAAAGTATGGAGCATCATGGATTAAGCACCACTATGAGGAGAATCCTTCTGCTGATTAACTGTTTAATACTCGCTGTTGGTATCTGCGGTGGCCCTCTAATGATGCGTCTATATTATGTTGAGGGAGGATCAAGAGTATGGTTTAGCAGTTGGTTACAAACTGCTGGGTATGGCATTTACCTCTTATTACCTTTCCTTTCCAATCCTATACTTCAATTCCGCCGAAAAACGAAGGCTTCTAATGCAAGTTTTACTTTATAACATCCTTTCCCCCGAATTTTCATCGCATCATTCGTCATTGGCGTTGTCACTGGTGTTTGATGATTTTCTCTATTCGTGGGGCGATCAAACTTCCCTGTATCAACCTCTTTCATTCTTCTTTGCTGCTCAACCTTGCCTTCATACGGCAATAGGTTGCTTTCTTCATATGATGAAAGCTGGATTCTTACTCTTACCTATCTCTCACTATTTCGCATTGTGGTGTCTGCTGACAATTGGTGGCTGTTTTAAGTTAGGTGTTCGATCTAATGGTGATCGGCCAGAGGGTGTAACAAGTAAAGCCTATATTCTTGGTTTTATGATGACACTTTTGGCGGCAGCTTTATATGGAGTCATTTTGCCTTGTATTGAGTTGATTTACTTGAAGGCAAAGCAAGCTATTACTGCTACATTGGTATTGGAGATTCAAATGGTCATGTGTTTTGCTGCTACTGCTTTTTGCACTATTGGAATGATCGCCAATAACGACTTTCAGGTATTTCCCCCCTATTAAACTCATCACTGCCTAAGCATCTTACTCCCTGTTGCAGTTATCTTACACTATTCTTTTGTGGGTTTAAATTCTATGCATTCTCAATTTAAATTTTTTTAATCAAGTCATTTACAAGAAAATTACAGGTAAATTTTATCATATATTAGTAATTGATAACCTTATAAAAAGGACTTTACAGTTTAAGGGTAAATAATTTAAATTTTCAGTATTAGTCCATTTCAGATTAAATGACACAATTCTGCATTTGAAAGTATTTAACTTTAAACTTCTCGTTTTATCCTTAGTAAGAAGTTTTTTATAACTATACAATATTATGCAAGTTTAAAATCACAAATTTGAAAAGTCTTAAAGACACACAAATATTATAAAATATTTTAAAGACCCAAGATTCATAAATTTATTTTTCTTAAATTTCGAGTCAAGACGCAAATTACGTCACATATATTGAAATCGAGATCGTAAAATATTTCTCTTTTATTACCATTAGATCCTTAAGGCTTTCACCAACGATCAATAGTCCATCCTTTAGGATTTCTTATATTCGTTGGGAACCTCTTTTTTTATTTTATTTTTTCCTCTTTTCATCTATTTTTCCTCATTTTATTTCCCATAAAATTTTCTGATCTTTATGACAAGAGAGAACAAAAGCCTGTAATAGGACAGTAATGAAGGAACTAGCTCGAAACCCTAAATTATTCATATACGGATGAATATCGTGGGTTTAGATTGATTAAGATATTTCGCGTACATCAATATCAAAATTTGAATATGTCAAAAATATATGAAAACCGGAACAGTATTGGATATTCAAACATATTTACCTAAAATATGCACTATCTTAATTAAGAGCAAGGATTAAGATATTGATCGAAATTTGCAGGCAATATCAAGGGAGGCAAAACAATTTAACCTCGGAGAACCTAGGTATTATACAGTGATAGTATGTACTACCATTATATGGCAGTGCTTCTTTGTGGGTGTCATTGGGGTCATTTACTGCTCTTCTTCTTTGATGTCTGGGGTTATGATCGCAGTTCTACTTCCTGTTACTGAGGTATTAGCTGTAGTTTTCTTTAGGGAAAATTTTTCAGGTGAAAAGGGCCTTGCTCTTTTTCTTTCTCTTTGGGGTTTCGTCTCATACTTTTACGGAGAGTTCAGACAAACAAAGAAGCAGAAGAAAAAAAGTCCAAAAACTGAGATGACAACGATGCATACTGAGTCTGTTTAATTTATTGAGTCTATTTGATTTATTATTCACGGCTATATACAGATAAAGAGTTTGTATTTTTTTTTATAGAAAATAATGTACATTATTTTTCAATAATTGGTATTTTTTCGTTATGTTTGTGAAAGGATCTCTTTAATTAAAATTTCTGACGTTCCTTATATCTGCAATATAACACTTTGAAAGATTTGCATTAGCCAGTAAATGATCATTTTTCATGACTTATTCATTTTTACAATTATTTGACACCACAATTAAATACTGATTAAGAAAAAAGAGTTTGATGGATACCCCTCGCATTGCTTAGCTAATATTTTCAAAAGTACTGGCCATTAGTTATCAACTTTCATCTAGGAGTTGAGAAAATAAATAAGTTACGAATGGACAAGACAGCTAATTAACTAGATCATGACACCCTAAATGAAAAATAATTTTACTTTTAATTTAGACCTAATTGGAAAGGAAGAAAAATAAAAGGTCCCAATTTTCTTATCGAACTTCCCTTTTTTCCCCTTCTGTAACTAGTCACTTGTTGGTTTGTTATAAAAATAAACAATTCGTTTAAACGAGTGAAATACATATCTATTCATTAATATTCAAACGAGAGATTTATTCAACTGAAGTGAGTACCTTTTTTTTTATTTTGAATATCTCTTCAACTTAAAAAGAAATGTTATCTAAAACCCAATCTGTTTCATTTCACTCCATTTTTCTCTTGACAAGTGGAATATGGTTTAAAGAAAAGTAATGCAAATTTCCCCGCCAACCAGTAGTATGAATATGGATATTTTGATGGCGCAAGTCATGGTTGGGGGTACTATTCTAGTATGGAAAATAGTTTCTCTGTATTGTTATTTTAATTATGATTTAGTCCAGATATTATATAAATTAGAAATTTTGACCCTCAATTAACATAAATATGTGATTTTAGTCCCTGGATTGACAGTAGTTCAACGATGTCAGTCTCCGCAAAGGGTAATTTTTGCCTTCTAACACTATATCCTTTTCATCCCCTCCTCTACAAAGTGCATTCCTTTTTAATTTTTCAAATTTTAAAAGTGATATTATTTTAAAAAAGAAGGATTTCTTACTTTTTGTTAGCTATAGAGAATCTCTTTAAAGTTCAACGATTAAGATATTGATTGGAATGAGTATTTTTCGACTTGAGCTAGAAAGATGAGAACTAAATGGGTTATTAATTATAAATATCTATTTTATTGTGTAGATTAACTATAATTGGGTTTTATGGATTACACGAAATTATTGATAGTTAGAAGATCATCCAAGATATGTTGAGCCAAACCCTTCTATACAATTGTTTCTCTAAAACTCCATGTCTTCTAAGTATGTCTACATGTCTAGGTGTTTCTACGAAATGGTAATGTACGATTGTGTGGAACAAGTAATCATGCATTATCCATATATTTTGAAATAAAAATACTCAAATGCTATATATGTTTCAAAAGGTATTCATTATAAAGCCTCGACCTCTGCCCCTAGTAGGAGCTGCTGCTGGGAGCTCCGGCTGCTGTCCAGCTAAAGATGCGGTGTGTGTTCTCACCATCTGCGAGAGAACAAGAATAGAAGGGTTCAATCAGCAATGATAGAATAAAATCACATGACAGAGAAGAATAGAAGTGAACTTGTTCCTAACTCCATAGTCTCTGGAAGATAACTACAGACATCTCCGTACCGATCCTCCAGACTCTACTAAGTTTGCTCGTGACTCGTGAGACCTATGAAACCTAGTGCTCTGATACCAACTTGTCACGACCCAGAATTTTTACCGTCGGGACCGTGATTGCGACATTTCACTTGCTAGGCAAGCTAACGTTAGAACAACATATCCGTTTTTAACAGTTTGAATTAGATAATGAGAGAGAACTGAAATAACTGAAATAATCTAAAGTAATATTGCGGAAGTTAAAACAGCCAAACGTTTAATACATCCCTGAACCCGATATCACAAGTGCACGAACTGCTAGAGTAATACCTACAAGGGTCTGAAATAACATAAAGTTGTCTGAAAAGAAGGTACACAACTAAATAAAAAGAAGAGAAGGGGACTCCAAGAGTTGCGGGCGCTGAGCAGCTGTACCTCAAGTCTTTGCACGCTGTCCAATCTGAGCTCACTAATAACCGTTGGTGGAACCGACTCCAAAATCTGCAAAAGAAGAGCAGAGTGTAGTATGAGAACAACCGACCCCTTGTACTCTGTAAGTGCCGAGCCTAACCTCGACAAAATAGTGACGAGGCTAAGGCGGGTAACCTGCACTACAACCTGTACGCAGTATATAATAATGACAAAAAATGGAAAGACGGAACATGATAAAACAATCAATTGAAAATAATAACTACAGCCTCAAGAAATAAACTACTGTCGTCCAGAATTACCAATCCTTAGCATTTCTAATGAGAATACCAAAAACCAACACAGTTCACGAAATGGAAACACATATGTTGTTGCGGCGCGCAACCCGATCCCACCGTACAACATAGAATTCTCCCTTATTTCACCGTAATAACATCAACGATAGTGATAATATATAAATGTTGCGGCAACCCGTTCCCACCATATATCAATATCATTATCATAATTCACCCTAATTTCACCATATCAATCCACCCTTATTCCACCTGTTGCGGCGTGCAGCCCGATCCCACCGTACAGTACAAGGTCACTCTTATTTCACCATCTCAATCTACCCTTATTCCACCTGTTGCGGCATGCAACCCGATCCCACCATATTAGTGCCAAATACTTAATGTGCACAGTCAAATTAACAATTCAAACCACGAAAACCTTTATGATCAATAAATACCAAACTGAACCAGAGAGGGAAACCTTGTACAACACAGGAATCTACATAAGTAATACTACACAGCAAGACCAATCCAGTAATTGACAATTAGAAGGTCAAGCAAGTCAATTTAAGCAAATAGTAGGGAATCATGAAAATATGAAAAAGAGCTAACATCATTAACAGGAGAATATATTGATTAACAGGTAGCTATTAAGCATGGAAAGCATTTAGAGCATATAACAGTTAAGACAAGGAAGGAAATAATTAAGGAAAAGCGGAAATCAGGAAAAACAGATAATTCGGCGGCGTATAAGCACTCGTCACCTCGCATATATGACGCTCACATAAGATTCACATAGCACATAGTCGGAGGATTCCTAATTCCATCAATTCAAGGTTAGACACAACACTTACCTCACTCCGTAGTCAATTCAGAGCTCTATCGGGCTTTTTCCCTAGAATCATCCTCCAAACCACTCGTATCTTGCCACAATTGACTCAATAATATCAAACATTGCGAAGGAATCAAATTCAATGCATAAATTTAGAATTTCCAAACATTCCCCCAAAAACTCAAAAATTAACCCCCGGCCTGCTTGGTCAAAACCCGAGGTTTGGACCAAAATCCACTGACCAATTCACCCCCGAGCCCAGTTATGTAATTTGTTTTGAAATCCGACCTAATTTGATGTCTAAATTCCAATTTTGCAAAATCCCTAATTCTACCCAAACTCTCAATTTCCACGATGAAAATCCTAGAGTTTAGGTTGAAAACTTATGAAATGTAATGGGTAACTGAAAGTAAGTAGGTTAGAATCACTTGAGGTACTATGATGGTGTATACACGCTTGTGGTGTTACTTAAGTTCTTGCCCTTTTTTTGGCAAGAACTATCTTCCGAGATCTGGCTTGGTCAACTCTGATTCTGTGGAGATTTTGACAATGTCTCATCTATATACATCATACAAGGAAGGATCCTTTATTCGTGGTTCAATTCTCATACGTATGGACCCAACTAGGGTTTTAGAATCTCCTTCTCCTTTGCCGATTTTGATTGCATGCGATATATTCTTTTCTTCTTTGTGTTTGATTGATAATTTTCCATGGTTGTATTCTTAATTTGAAAACCATATAAACCCTTCCCCCAAACCCCTAAAAAGACATTAATCATAGAATTACCACTATTCTCTCATTCTCACTTGTCTTATTTTACTGTCTTTTAGCTGGCTGAAAGCCAAGGCCACCAGAATTAAACTACCGGACCTTTTTTTGGTGTGAGCACTGCCCGGGGTTCATTCGAAACCCTTGGAAACTCTGACGCACTGAGATTCCTGGATTCTACTGCTCATCTTGCTATTGACGTTTGGGAAATTACTCAAATTGTTCTTCTTGTCTACTTGTTTGTCAATTAGTAACTGGTAATTACCTTTGGCCCTTGCAATTTCATTCTCTTTTCGTTTGGCTTCCTATTTTGTATATCTATGTCCCTAAAACTTTTGTGAATCAACATGCTATTATTCGTATCATTGCCCGCTCTAACGTTATTGTGAGCACGTGATTTTTGCCCTATATGAATTACTTCCATAAATTCAAAACAATATAATTTCTTTCAGTGTTTGCAATTTTGTGGATTTCTGTGGCATTTTCTGTTAATTGTTTGCATTTTTGTTTGTGCATTTTAATTAGTGAAAAAATACAAAAAATATATGTTGCATCTCATTTAGGATTTAATTTTACATTTTTGAATTAATTAGTAACTTAGTTGTTTTACGAAAAATAAAAATCACAAAAAATAGCTCACTTTACATTTTCTTTTACCTTTTAATTTCTAAATTATTGATTTTTCTCTTTTAATTAAGTAACTTTTATATTATTTTTTTTAATTTAGGATTTTAATTTTAGGATTTCATTTAAAAAAAATAGAGAGAAGAAAAAAAAAGAGAAAAACGGAATGAATGTGGGCGGGAAATTCATATTTGATCCAACTTTCCCAGGCCCAATGAACCCCCTCAGTCTATTCCGAACCGGGCCCAAATCCCATATACCCGGTCCAGAAGTCACTCTCCTAAGCCCGCCAGACGATGTCGTTTCAAGTTAGTGAGTTTTAAGATAATCTGGACCTTTAATTTCGGCTCATCCGACGGTGGGGGTTGCATCTGTCGTTTTAATTAATATGTCCTAAAGTGGAGTTCAGTTCATGTCCAAACAGACCCTTCTCTTTGTTCATCCCCCTCACCGCTCCCAGAACCCTAGCGCCGCCCACTTTCTCCGATGGCGGCGCCACCTCCAAACCGCCCCAAAACTTAACCCCACAACCACCGTCCACCCTTGAGTCCCCGTCCACCATCTCATTTCCTCAAATCCTCTCCGAATGGGATCAGTCGCAGGTCTAAAAGCAGAGATAAGGAGACCTGCTCAGTTCTCGAGTTTCCACGAGCGATTGGGCCTGGAGCTAGCACTGGTCGCGTGTTCTCAAATAGAACATGCGTTTAATGCCAGCTTTGGTACAAATCGGAGTTTGCCGGTTAAGTTTTTCAAGCTAATAATATCCGACCTTAGGTATTCCTCGACCATGTCTTTTCAGAGTCTGTTTCTTCTCCATTTTCATTTTATTTTTCATGCCTTTCTTTTGTTTTGTTTTAATCAACTGGGTGTAGGCAGTAGTTGTGAGTTAATAGTTGTTAAATTTGTCGATGGGGTTGGAATTAATTCGTTTGTTGTTCATAATTAAGTTTTAAAGTTGTTTAAGCTTTTTGGGCCAAATGTTGTTGAGTATCCCATTTAGTTGCTTTGTTCGAATTCGTTTGCTAGGTTTATAGCCGCTGATAGGTTAATTGAGTTTGTTGTTTGGAATCACTTGAGCCCTTTGGACCCAGTTCTCTGCCCCCTTGTCTCTTTTCTTTTCTTTCTTTTGGCCCAGTTAAGCTTTGTTTGTCTAGCCTCAAGGCTCGATGTTCAGATGGCCCAAAGATGATGAAAGTGGGCTATAATATGAAGGCCCATAGTCTAGATGGGGGTCCTATTTAAAATCATCCCATGAGCTGAAGATTAAATAGTTGATACTAAGGTAAAATCAGGGAATTCAGGGGTAATATGGGTAATTGATTAAGGGAATCTCTTAGTAACTGAAATAGAAGCTTCTAGGAGGCTTGGGTGGGGGTTATTTTTCGGAATTCCTGAATTGTAGTAGCTTTAGCTTGGGCACCAAGTCATAAAATGGGGGACTAACTAAGCAAAATAAAAATTCACAAAGGGGTAAAATGTAAAACCAAAATCTGAAGGAAGCCCTACCTTTCATGCCTATAAAGGCATCTTAAACTTGCCTTTCAAGGGAGATTTTAAGAGCTGAAATCCAGAAAAAATACAAAGCTGCATAAATTTTACTGTTTCATAGATTTTGGTAGCTAAAAAACCCAAAAATAACAAAATCAGCTGAAAAATATCCAGTAAAACACTGTTCCATTAAAATTTTCTGAAACTCTTGAAGATTTTTGATTTCTGAAACAATCTTTAGGTAATCGGAGGTTTGAAATGCCTTAAACTGGTTGGTTTCAAGTGTTTGGGTTCAAGTTTTTGGCTGCATTTAGTTATTGGGCATCATTTGATCCTCCTGTTGGTTTTGATTGATTATAAACCGTTTTCTTTGGTATTCTGGGTTGATTTTTGTTGCTGCTGGTTCTGCTGTTTACTTGTTGATCAATCACCTTGGTTGAGTGCATCTGAGAGTTATACGTTTGGTTAATTCATCCTATGTGTGTTAGATCTAGTCCTTTCATGTATCAAACATCCAAGCTTATTCACGTATAGCATGAGGTGCAATACTTTGATTTCAGGTTGTTGACATGTATGCCTGTTAGTTAAAGTTGCAAATGAATCTGAATTTGTAATTAGATTTGAGACTGTTTATATCTTCGGTTGAATTTAGGATCTGCATCTGTTATTGTTGGAATGTTGTGTGAGACTTCATGGTTTGTCTACAGCTCAAGGAATTATCCACAAGATGTGTTCATAGTAATGTACATGCCAGTTTTTTTTTTTAAAAAAAATAACTATTGTTGTCAAATGTTCTGCGACTGACTTCATTGGGTATTAAATTGTTTCATCTTTATTTCATGTTTAATTTGAAGTTCTGAAAATCAAGGTTACCTGCAGTAGTAATCGTCCATTGGTCCTTTAAATAATGATCTAAAATGGTTTCATCTGTTGGTCATGATTAATATTCTGCCTGATTTTTATGTCTTTACCTGCGTTACAAAGGTTCGAAATGGGGGCTGGTTCGCGATAGTTTGGATACTTTGAGATAGGGCTTACCTGGAGCCCAGCGTCTCATTTGCCAGGCCCCCTAACGGTATTGGCCAATGTGGTTTTTATTTTATTTGATTGGTCCTTTCACGTAGGCCTAGTCATAATTTGCCCTTTAAATTCATTAGGCTAAGGCGGATTCTAAAAGACACGAATTAATTGGCTTCCTTTGATTTCGATTTCCTACTGAAAATTTCAGTTTTAGCTACCATTAACTGATGGTTAGTTAACTTCTTAACAGTTCTTGAGACTCTAGTTAAAGTAATTTGAAGGTGAGCCATGATAGACAACAAAATAGTTTATGGCCCTCCAAGCTTTTAGTTTAAATATCCTTTAAAATAGAATCGAGGCGCGCCACGCCAAATAAAATCACAAATGCGTGGCCCTCTTTAATTATGTCTTTAAAAATACTTAGAACTCGAGGCGTGCCATTTAGCAAATTCCATGGCCCTCGCAAAGTGCAAACGCGTAGTTTCTTTAGGCGCGTGTTTAATAATATTACTTCCCTAAACTCGGGTGCACATTTATGTGACCCAAATCCAAATCCCAACGAAGTTGAAATGTGTCAAAAACCACGGGTGCATTTATGTGACGTGGTTCGAGACATGTTTTAACGACGTTGCAATTCTCCTTAAAAATAATGATAAAAGCGGCTAAAAGTTAAAATTGCACATAGGTTCAAAAATGCATTAAAATCAGATAATAGGCCAAATTATAACAGTTGAGCGACCGTGCTAGAACCACGGAACTCGGGAATGCCTAACACCTTCTCCCGGGTTAACAGAATTCCTTACTCGGATTTCTGTTTCGCGGACTGTTAAACAGAGTCATTCTTCTCCTCGATTCGGGATTTGAACCGGTGACTTGGGACACCATTAATCTCCCAAGTGGCGACTCTGAATTCTTTAAATAAATGAATCCCGTTTCGATTGTCACTTCAAGTTGGAAATAACTCCCTTTATTATGCCCTTCACGGGGGTGTAGTAGGAAAGAGGAGGTGTGACAGTTATTCTTGAGGTTCTATACTTCTCTAGTATCTGAACTTGCCTAATTTTTAACCTTGATTATAGCTCTCTTAAGCATGTTTACCCTAACGTGTGTGTTCGAATGCTTATTTCCTGCTACTCTTCCTGAGTTTACCCCCCTACGTTGTTCTGCATCCTTGTGATAGACCACCTCATGTGTTCTAATATATCTGATACTCTACTATGGCGTCATCTAATTGCGAGCTTTAATGTGTATTCCATGCCTAGTTCAGTCCTGTGTTGTTTAATACTACTTATAGTCTACAAGGTGAGATGAAATATCTAGCCTTTATGTGACAATCTAGTTTTTAATGTGTCTTTGCCTATTATGAATTCTGGCACTGCTAAACCTGTTTAGTCTGCTATGTTATGCTTATGTTTGTTGTCAATCCTGAGTTTGCCTTTCTGCCCTGTTGTGGATTGTTATGTCAACCAAACTCATGCTTAGGAAGTAATTTCATTCGTGCTTAACATGTTACTCTACTGGTCCTGTTGTTCATGGAGACCTGTCATCATGCATTTGTGTGTTTGCTAACTTGCTCAATCCTGCATTCCATAGTACCAGCTAAGACCTTAGAAATAAACCTTATAGCTGGACTTCTTTCACCACATATGCCCAAATATTATTATATTTTATGCTTGCTTCTATTACCGTTGAAGTATGATATGTCTCCTGTATTGTGATTAATATTGAGCATGTAATTTTCTACTCTTAAGTAATTGCTCGACCATGAACCTATATTGTTAGTTTCTGTGTTAAACTTACTATATTGAGGGTGTTCTCTATTGATCCCTTAGCTTTCATGATCAGATCCTTTATTTGAGAGTCGCCTTAGGCCGTTTCTGACCATGTTATTGTTTTCTATCCCATGATGATCAATCATGTCCTCTAACTTCTAAAATGCAAGCATGAACCTGCCTTATGTATGCCCTGCCAGTATGTCATATGATTTTGTCTATATGTCTTAGTGAGAATTAGTGTTACAGTCCTAAGAACTAAGTGTGTGGACTTCTTACCCTGTTTAATTAATTCAACATATAGTTTGTTGCTTGTGTGGTCAAGTTTGACTTCTAATTAGGATGTAAGTCATTCGTTTGGGCCTGGCGTTTGGTTATATATGTTGTTGATGGATTCATACGTACTATAATGTTCTTATGAGCTGGGGATTTGGGTCTAATGGTCGTATGAACGAAAGCTGTTGAAGGTTCATAAAAGCACTAGGTTATTTTGTATTGGGCATGTCATTGTTCTATTGGGCTTATAGTTGTTTTCTTCTATAACTGTTCATATGTCACGACCCGGATTTCCTACCATCAGAGTCGTGATGGCGCCTACTCGGGGTAGCTAGGCATGCCAACTTAATTACCTTTCCATCACTAGCAATTATCTTTAACAGTCTATAACATCAATATAGAACATAAAGTCTAATAAGAACAATAGCGGAAGTCTGTCTTAAAATGATGAATTTAAAACGCGGAATAGTCAAAAACAACCTCTACCCAAGATTTGGAGTCACATTACTCACGAACCACTAAGAATAAACTAAATACAAAGGTCTGAAATAAATATAACAGCTGTCTGTCTCGAAAATAATGAGGCAACAGTCTAAAAGAAAACAATGAGAAGAGAGGCCGGGCCTGCGGACGCCTGCAAGGCTACCTCAGTCTCGTGAATATGAATCGCCTGCTTCCGAACTACTGCTGCTGCTGTTCCTCAAAATCTGGACCTGTGCAAAAATGCACAGAAGTGTAGAATCAGCACAACCAACCCCATGTGCTGGTAAGTGTCTAGCCTAACCCCGGCGAAGTAGTGACGAGGCTAGACTGGACATCACATAAACCTGTGCAGTTATAAATATACAGCGGGAATCGAATGTCAAGTAATTAACAACAAGAGAAGGGAGACATGCTAAGGGGAGATACAATATTAACAGCAACCCAGAGTAACAACTAAAACAGCTTAGGTTCACAATGAACAAAGAATCAATACTCAAATACAAACACATAGCCTCAATAACTGTTGCGGCGTGCAACCCGCTCCATAATTACTATTGTTGCGGCGTGCAACCCGCTCCACAAATACCACTGTTGCGACGTGCAACCCGACCCATATCATTTATCATGTATCATTATTGCGGCGCGCAACCCGATCCTCAATATCATTTATCATGTATCATTGTTGCGGCGCGCAACCCGATCCTCAGTATCATTTAACAGTCCGACTCCCCAAACAACAGTCACAATTAAGGGGCATAAAAATAAATAAATATTTGACAAACATCCCGGCAAGGGAATAACCAACAACGCTTTCTCTTTGTTACTTTTCTTATCTTATAATTCACTCTACTATTTTGAGCCAACGCTCCGAAGAATCAAGTCATTTTGTATGATTTCAATATTCGTATCACAATTCGAGCCTATGCTCCCAGGAAAATCAAATGATCATATTACCGTTCACATGTTATTCACAACATATAGAAATCCTTCAATAAATACGGAGTTCACAACCAAGTCATGATAATCACGTTATAAGGACTCACGGTCATGCTAGACACCAATGTATAGATACTCGTCACCATGCCTATACATCGTACTCGATCACATAGCATTTAGCAACAAGACTCAACTCCTATTCCCTCAAGCTAGGGTTAAACCAAACACTTACCTCAAAGCCTTGAAATCCACTTAATCCTCAACTATCGCTTTACCTCGTGATTCCACTTCCAATACAGTGATATCTAGGCATAATTAATTCAAGAATATCAATAAAGACTCAATGGCAATTTCTCATAGCCTAGATATGAATTTTCTAGCATTATTCCAAAAATACCAAAATTAGACACCTAGCCCACATGGTCCAAACTCTAGGCTCGGACCAAAACCCGATCACCCATAACCCCACGAGTGCAAATATATAACTTGTTTTAAGATTCGACCCCAAATTGAGGTTGAATCACCCAAAATTCTCAAAACCCTAACTCTACCCAAAACCCATAATTTCTACCTTGATTTCATGTTTTTAGGGCTAGGAATTCACTAATTAATGAAGGAAATTGAAGGAAACAAGTTGAACAATGCTTACCCAAGAAGTTTTGATGAAAGGGAGCTTCAATGGACGCCTAAGTGCTTGGAGAAGAAAGGGTTTCGTGTGTTTTTATGAAAAATCCCGTGCTACTGTTCTGTTTTTAACTTAAAAATTCGCTGGGCAAAATTGCCCTACGCGATCGCGGAAATAGGGATGCGATCGCGAAGGGTACCACTGACTGGTCATCGCGATCGCGTGGAGGGTTACGCGATCGCGTAGAAGAACTACTGGGGGTCCAAGGATTTGGCTTACGTGATCGCGTGGTTCAAGACGCGATCGCAAAGGAAGACGACTCAGTGCTATGCGATCGCGTGGGGAAGAGCGCGATCGCGAAGAAGGAAATCCCTGTGTAAAAATTGCAGAAAATCTGATATCATCCTAAGTCCAAAACCACCCCGAACACCTCCGAAAACACTCCCGAGCCCTCGGGGCTCCTAACCAATCACACACCCTAACTCAATAACATCTTACGAACTTACTCGAGCGATCAAATCGCCAAAATAACCTCAAAATCATTGGATCAAGCCTCAAAATCATCATATTCCTTTCAAACTTCATAAACTTCAAACTTTAGATATTTAGGTCCGAAACACGTCAAACGACGTCCGATTTCGACCAAACTTTACAGAAAGCGCTTAACACATATTTAAGACTTGTACCGGGCGTCCGAACCAAAATACGAGCCCGATACCACAGTCTTTTAATCAATTTTCATTTCCATTTTCCTTAATAATTTCAGAAAAACAATTTCATAGAAAAATTCATTTCTCGGGCTCTAGACCTCGGTATTCGACTCCGGGCACATGCCCGAGTCCCATATTTTTCTACAGACCTTCCGGGACTATCCAATCTCGAGTCTGGATCCGTTTACCAAAAATGTTGACCGAAGTCAACCTTAAACATATTAATATCAAAATTCTTCAAATTTTTCACAGAATTCACATATTTCAACATAAAAGCTTTCCGGCTACGCGCCCGGACTGCGCACGCAAATCGAGGCAAGTAAATAATGAGGTTTTCAAGGCCTCGGAAGCACAGAATGAATGAGGAAACAGGTGATGACCCTTTGGGTCGTCACATCATATTTGGGTTTGTGTTATTCCATTTGGGTTGTAATAACTTGTAATAATGAATAATGGGGAAATTAGTGAAAAGGGGGCCTGGGGTATTCTGATTCTAGCATGAACGGGTAGAAAACTTGCCTCTGGGATTTAACTGTCTTGTCTTATATTCATCGACGTGTTCCTAATCAGCACACCAATACAAATCATGCTTATAGGAAATTACACACACTTTACACAACATGTCTAAAGCATGTTTAAGTATTTGCTATACTTGTTTCCAGGTTTAGTATTGTGCACACTTAGACAACATGCATATAGGATATGATAACACATGTTTTGCTAATGTCTATCTAGATACCATTCCTATAGGGTTTGAATTAATCAATTAATCAATTGCTTCTATTGCTCTTAGTACGCTGCTCCTTTAGATATCATGACTATAGGATTTTAATCAACTAATCAATTACTTTGTCACTTCATCGCATTGCCACACTTAAATGACATGCCTTGAGGGATAACTATTATAAAATCAATTTCAACTGTTAACTACAAGAAATCCTGCAAATAGGACACTTCACCTGCCTAAGAAACGTGTCCATAAAATCAGCACTGGTAATTCAGAATTCTAGGATTATTTCACTGCCTCATTGCGCCAGCAATTAGAGATCATGCCTATAGGACTTGCAATGCTTTTAATCTGCCTATGCGTTTGTCTAGAAGATGCAGTACCGCCTGTATTATACTGGAAATCAGAATCACTTGAAACCAGGCCTATAGGACTTAATGACTCTATGTCTTAATTCTAAAATTGTCTATTGCCTAATATAAGAATCTGCCCGCGTGCGTTTGTTGCATATGTGTGGAGGCTAACTTGAGCCACTTATTGCCTTTATGTCCAGTTCTACATGTTTTGAATGTGCGCCTAGTTTTATCATTTTTGAGCACCTTAAGTAAAGTCTAGAACCACCTAAATAGTAGGTCCAAAGCCTCCAAGACCATAGGCATGGGATGGATAATGCACGCATAGGACACGGCTTTGAATTGAATTAGAACGCCTTTAGGTAAACAACTATAACATAGTAATTGGGTAGCAGGAGACGATAGTCTGTGCCCGCTGAATAACATGAGCAACCCCTACCCTAAGGGAGTTGCGAAGTATTATTTATGTTGCACAGAGTGATCGGTTAGGCTAAAAAACTTAGGACCCCCCCTTCTTTTATATGTATATTGTTCATCAAATATAGACCAACACAGTTGTATCCTCTAAGACTTGTACTAATTATTTATATAGTTTAATTCTTATGTGGTTTTCTTTACATTTGTTACAATAGAACTTCAAACTTCCATATCTTTTTTATGACCACTTAGCTTAATCATAACTCAATAATCCACATAGCGTAATCTTCGGCCGGGACCCAATGTTGTCGACCTCGAAGAGTGCCTAACACCGTCTCTTCAAGGTAATTTTAGCCCTTACCTGATCTTTGGTGTTGTAGACTAGTCAAACAGAGTTATTTACAAATAGGTGCCCTAATGCACCTTAAAAATTATTAGGTGGCAACTCTTCTCTTTTAACACCCACTTAAAACAGTTGTCACACGTCGAAACCCACTTTCGCGAGAAAACGGGGCACGACAACCACTATCTTGCTTCCTAATGACAGGGAGAGAGTGAGGAGATTTATTGATGGGATCACTTTCACTTTCAAGCTATAGATGGCAAAAGATATTGTGAGTTATATTTCTTACCAAATGGACGAAGATATTGCTAGACGGATCGAGTTGGTTCGTGCTCAAGAGAGGGGGACAGTGTTAGATAAGAGGCCTCATCATTCTAGTAGGTTTAGTGGTGCCTCATCTGGAGGCGGGGATACTTTTGGTAGAGGCCATCCTCCCATGCCATTTCATTCTGCTCTTCAAGCATCTCACAGTGCTTCAGGGAGTCGTGGTCCCTATGTGCCTCATTCTGGATAGCTAGCCTATCATGCGCCATCATCTCCTATCAGTGCGCCTCCGATTCAGAGCTATCACCAAGGTTATCCGGCCCATTCGGGTAAGACTTAGCTTCAGCAGCCACACCAGTAGAATGGGTGTTTTGAGTGTGGTGGTATTGGTCATATCACAAGGTTTTGTCCGAGATTATTAGGCAGCATGCAGCAGAAGAGTTCTCGTGTCATGGTTCTGCCACCGATTTCTCCACCGCCTGCTCGGCTAGCTAGAGGCAGGGGTCAGGTAGCCAGAGGTGGAGGTCAGGCTATTAGAGGTGGAGGCCAGCAAGCTGGAGGCTGTCCCAGAGACATGGTTCAGAGTGGTGGGGCCAAGCCTCGATGTTATTCTTTCCCAGCTAGGACCGAGGCTGAGTCATCTAACGTTGTTATCACAGGTATTGTTCCATTCGGTCATAAAGATGCTTCAGTTCTATTTGATCCAGGATCTACTTATTCCTGCGTGTCATCCTATTTTGCTTCATATCTGGTTGTTCCTCGTGATTCTTTCAGTGCTCCTGTGTATGTGTCTATGCCTGTAGGAGATTCTACTGTTGTATATCGCGTCTATCGCTCGTGTATGATTACTATTGGGACTCTTGAGACTAGTGTAGATCTTCTACTTCTTGATATTGTAGATTTCGATGTTATATTAGGTGTGGATTGGCTGTCTCCTTATCATGCTATATTGGACTGTCACGCCAAGACGGTGCCCTTAGCCATGCTGGGGCTGCCTCGATTAGAGTGGAGAGGGACTCCCGGCCACTCTACCAGTAGAGTTATTTCTTATGTGAAGGCTCGACATATGGTCGAGAAGGGATGTCTAGCTTATTTGGCATATGTTCGTGATTCGACTACGGAGGTTCCTTCCATGGATTCTGTACCAGTTGTTCGTGAGTTTCCTGCAGATCTGTCGGGGATGCCAAACGACAAGGATATTGACTTATGTATTGGTTTGACTCCAGGCACTCAGCCCATTTCTATTCTACCATACCGTACGACCGCGCTAAAGTTGAAGGAATTGAAGGAGCGGTTGCAAGATTTGCTAGATAAGGGTTTCGTTAGACCTAGTGTCTCGGCAATTGAACAAGGTCATTATCAAGAACAAGTATCCGTTGCCGAGGATTGATGACTTATTTGCTCAGCTCCAGGGTTCTAAAGTGTTTTCGAAGATTGATTTGAGTCTTGCTACCATTAGTTGATGAATAGGGCATCCGATGTCCCTATGACGGTTTTTTGGACTCGGTATGGGCAATGTGTGTTCCTAGTGATGTCATTTGGGCTGACAAATGCCCCAGCAACATTCGTGGATTTAATGAACCAGGTATTCAAGTCCTACTTGGATTCTTTCATGATTGTATTCATTGATGATATCTTGATCTACTCCCGTAGTCAAGATAAGCATGAGTAGCATCTTCAGATTGTACTTCAGACTCTGAGAGATAGCGAGTTATATGCCAAGTTTTCAAAGTGTGAGTATGCTTAGACTCAGTCGCCTTTTGTGGCATGTTGTATCGGAAGAGGGCATAAAGGTGGATCCTCAGATGATTGAGGCAGTTTAGAATTGGCCTAGACCTACTTTAGCTACAGATATATGGAGTTTCCTAGGTTTGGCAGGTTATTATCACCGGTTCATTGAGGGGTTTTCATCCATAGCAGCCCTATTGACTAGATTGACCCTGAAGGCTGCACCATTAAGATGGTCGAATGAGTGTGAGTTGAGCTTTCAGAAGCTCAAAACTGCTTTGACTACGACGCCAGTGTTGGTTTTGCCCGAAGGTTTAGGATCCTATATGGTGTATTATGATGCATATTGTATCGGGCTCGGTGCAGTATTGATGCAGGATGGCTGGGTGATTGCATACGCATCGCGACATATGAAGGTTCACGAGAAGAATTACTATGTTCATGACTTAGAGTTGGCAGCCATAGTTCATGCACTAAAGATTTGAGGCACTATCTTTACGCTGTATCGTGTGAGGTATTCACTGATCATCGGAGTCTGCAGTATTTGTTCAAGAAAAAGGATCTCAACTTGAGGCAGAGGATTTGGTTGGAGCTGTTGAAAGATTATGATATCACCATTTTGTACCGTCCCGGGAAGGCCAAGTGTGAGCGTATCACTTTGGATTTTGTTGTTGGACTCCCACGAACTCAAAGAGGTTTGACGTGGTATGGGTCATTGTGGACAGGCTGAACAAGTCGGCACATTTCATTCCAGTGGTAGTTACTTATTCTTTAGAGCGGTCAGCTGAGATCTACATCTGCGAGATTATCCGTCTTCATGGTGTGCCTGTGTCTATCATTTCTGATGGAGGTACGCAGTTTACCTCACACTTTTGGAGGGCCGTACAGCGTGAGTTAGGCATGCGGGTGGAGTTGAGTACAACATTTCACCCGGACGGACAGGTAGTCCGAGCGCACTATTCAGATATAGGAGGATATGCTTCGTGCTTGCGTTATGGATTTTGGGGGTTCTTGGGACCGGTTGTTTCCGCTTGTGGAGTTTGCCTACAATACCCAGCAGTCAAGCATTCAGATGGCTCCCTATGAGGCATTATACAGGAGGCGATGTCGTTCGCCAGTTGGATGATTCGAGTAGGGGGAGGCTCGGTTGTTGGGTACAAATTTGGTACATGATGCCTTAGACCTGGTCAAGATTATTCAAGATCGACTTCGCACCGCTCAGTCTAGGCAGAAGTGTTATGCCAACGGTAGAGTTTGTGATCATGCATTCATGGTTGGAGAGAGGTTAATGCTCCTGGTTTCACCCAAGAAGGGTGTGATAAGGTTTGAAAAGAAGGTCAAGTTGAGCCTTAGGTATATCGGACCCTTTGAGATTCTTGAGAGAGTGGGTGAGGTGGCCTACAAGCTAGCATTGCCATCTAGTTTATCAGCAATCCATCCAGTGTTCAATGTTTCCATGCTCTAGAAGTATCACCGTGATCCGTCCTATGTGTTAGATTTCAGCTCAGTCCAATTGGACAAGGATTTGACTTATGAGGAGGAGGTGGTAGCTATTCTAGCCCGGCAGTTGAGGTCTAAGAATTGTCCTTCAGTTCGAGTGTAGTAGAGAGGTCAGTCGATCGAGGCAACCACGTGGAAGTCCGAGTCGGACATGTGGAGTAGATATCCACACCTTTTCACTAGTCCAGGTACTTTTCTATGTCTGTTCGAGGACGAACGTTTGTTTTAGAGGTGGAGAATGTGATGACCCGATAGGTAATTTATAGTTTTACCCTTCCTTTTTGTGTTTCGAGACCTCAAATAGCTCAATTTAGCCTTCCTCGATTTGTGTGCACTATCTGTGTCCCTTTTCCAGAAGGTTTTTATAAGAAAATTGATGAAAATATGAAATTGTGCCTTAAAACTCATTTGAGTTGACTACGGTTAATGTTTTGAGTAAACGGACCCGGATCAGTATTTTGACGATCCCCGTAGGTCCGTATCGTGATTTAGTACTTGGGCGTATGTCCGGAATCGAATTCAAAAGCCCCTAGCTTAAATTAATGCAATTTGTTGAAAACTAGCCATTTAAAGGTTTAAAGGATTCATAAGTTTGACCATATGTAGACTTTATTGTTACTCTGTTCGGATTTTGATTCCGGAACTTGGTATAAGTTCATTGCAGTATTTATGAGTTATCTGTAAAATTTGGTGCGAAATGGAGTTAATTTGACGTGATTCGGACGTCTGGTTGAAAAACTGCATGTTCTTAAGTTTTATTAAAAATTTCATTCATTTCGGTGTCCGATTCGTAGTTCTAGGTGCTATTATGGTGTTTTGATTGTGCGAGCGAGTTCGTATGATGTTTTTGGATTTATGTGCATATTTGGTTTGGAGCACCTGACGATGAACACCTGACGCCCAGTCATTTAAATATTCCAAACACGGATTTCACCCATTTTTCACCATCTTTTCATTAGAGTCTGGCCAAGAGGCGATTTGGGGGAGAAATTCATTACCCTTTCATTGGTTAGTGTACTCTAACTTGTTTTCTTCCATTTTCATCATCACCCACTAATGTTCTTTCATGGTAGAAAATTAGGGCTTAGGTAAGAATTGGGGGTTTTTGTAAATTTGTGATTTAGACCTCAAATTGAGGTCCAATTTCAAAACTAATTACATAACCGGGGTCAGGGGTAAATAGGTAGATGGGTTTTGGTCAAACCTTGAGTTTTGACCAAGCTGGCCCGGGGTTGACTTTTGTTGACATTATTGAAAAAGTGTAAAGATCTTAAATCTATGCCTTGTAACTGATTTCCCTAGCATTATTTGATGTTATTGAGTCTATTTTGGTTAGATTCGATTGGCTTGGAGGCGGATTTTAGAGGAAAGGCCCCGGTAGAGCTTTGATTTGCTTGCGGAGCGAGGTAAGTGTTGTGTCTAACCTTGATTTGAGGGAATTGGTGTAATGACCCGACTGTTCGTTTTGAGCATTTGCATTCCGCTCGGCAGTTGGAGGGCACGAGTATATCTGCCTGATGTATTATTACTTGTGTGAATCGTCGGTCTTAGTTTTCAAGTTACTCAGAATCGATTTGGAAGAATGAACTTCAGGATTGAAGCTTTAAGTTGGAAGAGTTAACCAAGTTTGACTTTTTAGCATTTGACCTCCGATTAGGGTTTTGATGATTCCAACAACTTTTTATGGTGATTTTGGACTTAGGTGTGCGCCCGAATTGGGAATTGGAGGTCCGTATGGTAAGTTGAGAGGTTTGACCGAGAGTTGAATTTGGTGATATCGGGGTCGGAATGCGATTCCGAGAGTTGGATTAGCTCCATTATGTCATTTGGGACTTGCATGCAACATTTGACGTCATTCCGAGTTGATTTGATATGATTCGGCGCGAGTAGTAAAAGTTGAAAGTTCATAAGTTCACTAAGTTCGATTTGTGGTGTGGTTCATAATTTCAATGTTATTTAATGTGATTTGAGGCATCGAGTAGGTCCGTGTTGTGTTACGGGACTTGTTGGTATGTTCGGACGAGGTCCCGAGTGGCTTGGGTGAGTTTCGAATAGATTTTGGTTGTGTTGCGCTTGTTTTTTATGCTTCGACGTCGGTTCTTCAAGCATAAATTGTTCCACGTTAAGAAAATGATCTCTAAATTCAGTTTTTATTGAAGCATTAGATCTATATCGTAATTTCGGAGCCATAGCAAAAAGAATCGTCGAATTCGGACATCGTATGAGAGAGTTATGCTCATTTTCGTGTCGGGGAGACTGCCGTTTCTGGTGTAGCCGCAATTGCGAACATTTTTATTGCAATTTCGATGCCTGGTTTGCAATTGCGATATTTTCCAGCCCTGTTCTTGTTCGCAGTTGCGAAGGCTTCTTCGCTTTTGCGAGGGTTCGCAATTACGAACCTCGGATCGCAAATGCGACATCTGCAGCTTGTTTCAGCTGTGTAATTCGGTTTTTGATCCATTTTGTTATATTTTGAACCCTAGCCTCGATGGGAGGCAATTTTGTAGAATGATTTTCATACAAAACTATCGGGTAAGTAATTTTAATCAACTTTCAATTATATTTCATGATTATACAAGATTTAACAACAAATTATGAGAATTTAGGGAAATATTTGGGAATTTTGTCAAATATTTGAAAATGAAAATTTGGGATTTTAGAGTCGAATAAGACTCGAATTTGAAGACAAAACATGTATATGGACTCATCAGGCTATAAGTAGTCAAGACCTACCCTTGGACCCGGGTTTGGACCGGGCGGGCCCAAGATTGACTTTTGTTGACTTTTTAGAAATTGTATAAAGATCATAGCTTTATTAATTAAAATTATTTTCTCTTGCATTGTGTGATGTATTTAAGTCGTCTTTGGCTAGATTGAGCTGAACGGAGGTGAATTTGTGAAGGAAAAAGCCAATTTGAGTATTTAGTTGGCTGAATTGAGGTAAGTGTCTTGCCTAGCTTTGTCGAGGGAATTTTTCCTACTATTTGACATTATTTTCTACATGCGAGGGAGATACATACATGAGGTCACGAGCATATATGCATGTGCCAAGGTTAATCATGCTTGGGGGTAAACTATACTATTAATTGTGCCTTGTAGAATTATGTGAACTTCTTGCTTCATGCCTTACTTGACTTCTAGATTACTAAGAATATGCAATTTAATGTTAGAAACCAAGATTTAGTTTATTATAACTTGATTAAAATTTGATGGGATGTTGAGAAACATTGATGCGTCTAATTTGGTCATCATTATGCTTAATCACTAATACATTGCTATGACCGTTATTCTTGAGATATTAGATTCTATACTTGAGTTGTAGCTTATTTTGAGAATTGTTGAAATACTTGAACAATAAGGTTCTTGAAGGTTTATTGAACTTTTGTCGGCACGAATGTTGAGATTGAGACTCATTTGGAACATTCGTTTAATCACTCCCCTTGATGTTATTTATGCTTCCTACCTTGCTTTTCATTGTTATACATATGCTTGGTGAGCAAGATTGTAATGAACGAAGAGTGATGCCGTGCTATTGCATATATATTATTATGCGAGGGAGAGTGTAAAGCACGAAGGGTGATGCCTTGCCATTTCATATATTTTATCATGTGATGAAAAGTGTAAAGCACGAAGGGTGATGCCATGCCATTACATTTGAGTGTAAAGCATGAAGGGTGATGTCGTGCCATTCCATTTGAGTGTAAAGCACGAAGGGTGATGCCGAGCCATTTCATTTGAGAGTAAAAGCACGAAGGGTGATGCCGTGCCATTTCGTTTATATTATCCTGATCTCATTTACATTATCATGCGAGGATGAGAGTAAAAGCACAAAGGGTGATGTCGTGCCATTTCATTTATATTATCATGCTTTTATATTATCACGTGCTCATGGCACGAAGGGTGTTTCCGTGCAGGCGAGGACGAGGGAAATGCATTATGTTGTGATATCTTTTCCTTCTGTATACATTCATGCCTTTACCTTGAGCTGTTATTGTCGTACCTATGTTTCCTATGTGACTTGTCGTTATTGTTCCGTCTTTGTTCTCTATCTCAATTGTTGTTGTGTTGCCCATGCCTTCTATTTGCTTAACTTGCAGATATCATGCGTACTTCCTGCTGTTATATCTACATCCATGTCGTATCTGGTTTGTTTGTTGCACTTTCGTATAAGCTTTCTACCATGTTAGCCATTCATGCCTCTATTTGTTAGCTTATAAAGATCATGTGTTTCCCTCTTATTTGTTATACCTAAATCTATGCCTTCTATCCTGCTAGTTAGGTGAAATATGTTCTTCTTTCCTAGTTGATGTCATTATTTCTATGTTTCCTACCTTGTCATTACTGTTATCGACATTCTGTTCTCTTGGTTGGTACTGTTACACGTATATTTGGTGAGGATGAGATAAATGCACGAAGGGTATTGCCGTTCTATTCGATTTATTGTCTTGAGTATATTTCTCACACTATGAAAGTTATGGATTTATTACTGTGATTTCCTGGTTATCGCTCTAAGGAAAGGATTGGTCGTGATATTAAGGAATATTAATCATGGTTCTTCTCGAAATCATTTACTGCTTCGCATAATTGTTTCCTTGTACTCTATTTTGTTGTCTTCTAGTATTGTTCTATTGCTAGTCTTCGATATAGGTTATATCAGTGAATATCTTTTAACAAAAAATTTTCGTCAATACATCACCGAGGTTAGACAAGATACTTACTGAGTACATGGGGTCGGTTATACTCATAGTATACTTCTGCACCTTGCGTGCAAATTTTGGAGCGGAGCTGTGGGTGATATCGGGAGCTGACTCTGAAGATGTTCGTGCCTTCCGGATGTGGCTACCACTTGTCCCTGGATAGTTCTAGAATTGAATTCTGTTTAAGTACATTTCAAATAGAAGTTGAATTTATTTCATATCTGTTTTGCAATAATCTAGTCTTAGTAGCCCATATCTTGTATTACCAGTCCTTGGGTCATTAATTTTAATCTAGATATATCAATTGTTGATCACATTTATTTTATTTGAATTGTGTTAATTATCAATTGGCTGACCTAACATATCGGGTTAGGTGTCATCACGACTTGTGGATTTTGGGTCGTGACAAGTTGGTATCAGAGCACTAGGTTCGTAGGTTCTACGAGTCACGAGCAAGTGTCTAGTAGAGTCTTGCGGATCGGTATGATGACTTCCATACCTATCTTCGGGAGGCGACAGAACATTTAAGAAAATTTCCCTTTCTTCTTTCTTTATCTTGCGGCCTTGTTTCAGCTTAAAACTTACAATTTCGATTCTACCTATTCGTTTATATGTGATGTGGTGTACTCAATATTCGTTATGCGCCAATGATCTGTGATGCTGCCGATGGATCACGAAGGGGTATGGATGCTTAATTATCATCGCTTTATGCTGCCTTCTCTCAGGAGCAGATAGAGTGTTAAATCTTCCAGACGTTCATTTGTAGTGCAAGGTGGGTTCTTATATCTGGTTGGCAAGCACAGACTTGGGAAGACTGGCTGGTGGCCTAGCTGTTATGATTAAGGTAGGTTGATGGTAAGGTGTCGATTTGAGTACAGCCGAGGGGGCATCTCCTGCGTGATAAGTTCGTATGATGTTTCCATTCGGTGGAGTGCATATATTATCATTTCAGAGTATTTGGGGAAGTTGTTTGACTATTCCAAGGATGAGTAAGCTCTTGGCTGAGTCTTCAGAGTGTTCTATGACCATATTGCATGACTTTTTGAAGTTTTTAGTTAAATGGCCATGCAAGATCGGTGCATGCTATGAAGATATGGTACTTCGTATTGCCGATGAGGTGTTCTATGGCTTCGGGTTAAGTGGGGGGGTCTTCTAATGACTATCGGATTGTAGGATCATGCACCGTATCATTGCTTGGTTGTTTCTTCGAATAGTCATGTGCTGATGAAGCACAGGTTGCTCGATGCATATTAGCTATGTATTGAAGATCAGAGTAAGGTGAGTGGTTATTGAGAAGGTTCTGGCGAGTTCCAGGTCTTATGTAGCCTTTAAGGACTTTTGAATTTGTCTATAGGTAGGGTTAAGATCGGTAGCAAATGGTGAACAGATCTGCGGTATTTCCTTTTCAAGAAAGATTTACATGACAATGTTTGAGTGATGCAAGAAATGGTTTTGGGTTCCTAGGAGGTTCCTTCAAGGCGATCATATCGGATTGAGTTACTTCCAAGTTAGCAGTCCGGGTTATTCGACTAAGTTAGAGGCGATCAGTCCTGATGACTCGATCATGTGTTATTGAGTTCCGAAGAATTAATGATGGTTATGACCATGGCCGGAGTGGTTGTTTGCTACAGGTATAGAAGCTATATTGCGTGTGGTGATGTTCTCCTAGATTGAGCTAAATGCAAGGTTCGCGGTTGATGAGATATTCAATTTGCTCATGATTCAGAGTTGATTATGGAATTTTCGTAGTGTCGCAAGTTAGCATGTTAGAGGCGATGCGCCGTCTGGGGTTGAAAAGTTTCTTGTACAAGATTTTGGTTTAGTTTTGGAGGGAAGGATATGAGTTCCCGGAGATACGGATGATTTCGGGTGTTTAAGATTATGCTGGCACTATTTATTTCCGCCAGAGGAGAGTTCGCCTAATGGAAGATGCATTATGTTTTGACTTGTGGGTATTTTTTTCTATAAGATGATGTGGTATAAATGACGTATCAGCCATTTGAGTAGCGGTGTTGAAATCGGATATGGTAATTCTGGTATACATGAGGTTCAGAGACTGGATGTTCTCATTGGCAGACTATTCCTTGATTTCGAATTCTGAAGAAATGTTGAGGATTGGGTGATTAATTGTATGTGTTATTGAAAGGTTGCTATGGACTTTTGGAAGGATATTTACCTGTTTGGGAATGATCGGAATTTAGTTTGAGTATTATTTGTGAGCCTAATGAGAATGTGCATTTTGTATCAGATTGGATTTGCTTGCTCTCATGCAGCTATTACCACTTGTATGTCATCGGGCGGAATGGATGTTGTTCGCGCCTTGGCCTATGTTATGTGTTTCTCTCTTATGCTATGAAGGATTGTTAGAGTTACATGATTTTTCGCACGCATATCGTAGTTTTGTATGGGCCTTACGGCATTATGGGCAAGATGACCCTCGTATTGTTGACTTGCTTATTGCACCATAGTTGTGCTTGTCTTTCTTAGTATTGTTGTGCCAAACCATCTTCCCACAGTTATGTTTTAAGCACTTTATCATGCTGGATGTTGACACACACGTGATCGGTGAGCCCGAGTATTATGGCTCGATGGGTACCCTATGTGGACTAATATGATGGTATCGGGTTGCGCGCCTCAATGGTACTGTGATGAAATGTCACTCCTTATACTTATTTCGTGTATGTTGCTTTCACTTTATTGAAAATAGTTCATAGGAAATGTTAAAATTACCCTAGCGGCTTAACTTGCTTAGTAGCCTTCTTATTTAACTTTCCTACCATTATCTATCATGTTTAAATTATTACTTGTTGAGTATACGGAACCGCATTATGTGGGGCTCCATATGATTTTTGTTGAGACTTGTCGGTGGGGCTATTTGTATTGGCTAAGATGAGGTTTCTAGACCTTAGATTTGCACTATCGCATTGGGATAAGGAATGTTTGGAAGAATGATACTATATTTCTGCTGAGGATTTGCGTGTTTCTTTCATCATCGGCAGTGCATGAAGGTTTTGAACGAGGTTCTAATCGATATGAGGTTTACTACCGGTACCAAATTTGTTTTTGGGCAGCCATGGTGGTCAGGAGTTACTGCTGTGAGTATCTGAGTGATGGGGTATATCATGTGCTTACATCTTGGGTTATGGTTATGACTTAATACAGCTTGTTCAGACTTATACAGTGTGTAGATGCGAGATTCGGGCCTTGTAATAAATTTCGGATGTTGGAAATTTGGGTTCTAAGGCTTACAGGCTAAGGTTGAACTAATGATCTTCAGTTATGTTGTATCATCAGGCTTATATATATTACAGTGACATGGGATCACCCCCGTGTATGTGTATGGTAAGGGTACACAATGATTTGATGGCCTTGGAACGGCTCTTGGCACGTTCGAGGACGAACGTATGTTTAAGGGGGGAGAATGTAACGACCCGACTGGTCGTTTTGAGCATTTGCACTTCGCTCGGTAGTTTGAGGGCACAAGAATATCCGCATGATGTATTATGGCTTGTGTGAATCTTAGGTCTTAGTTTTCAAGTTACTCGGAATCGATTTGGAAGAATGAACTTCAGGATTGAAGCTTTAAGTTGGAAGAGCTGGCCAAGTTTGACTTTTTAGCATTTGACCTCCGATTGGGGTTTTGATGGTTCCAACGGCTTTGTATGTTTATATTGGACATACGCGTGCATCCGGATTGGGAATTGGAGGTCCGTAGGGTAAGTCGAAGCATTTTGGCGAAAATTGGAAAGTTAAAGTTTTGGAAAGTTGAGAGGTTTGACCGAGAGTTGACTTTGGCGATATCGGGGTTGGAATGCGAGTCCGAGAGTTGGATTAGCTCTGTTACGTCATTTGGGACTTGCATGCCAAATTTGACATCATTCCAGGTTGATTTGATATGATTCGGCGCAAGTTGTAGAAGTTGAAAGTTCATAAGTTCAGTATGTTCTATTTGAGGTGTGATTTGTAATTTCACCATTATTTGATGTGATTTGAGGCCTAGAGTAGGTTTGTGTTTTGTTATGGAACTTGTTGGTATGTTCGGACGAGGTCCCGAGTGGCTTCGGTGAGTTTCTGATAGTTTTAGGTTGTGTTGCGCTTGTTTTTTATTCTTCGACGTCGGTTCTTCAAGCATAAATGGTTCCATATTAAGAAAATGAGCTCCAAATTCAGTGCTTATTAAAGCATTAGATCTGTATCGTAATTTTTGAGCCATAGCAAAAGAATCATCGAATTCGAACATCGTATGAGAGAGTTATGCTCAATTGCAAACTCTTTGTCGCAATTGCGACATTTTCCAGCCTTGTTCTTGATAGCAATTGCAAAAGCTTCTTCAGCGGTGTAATTCGGGTTTTTGATTCATTTTGTTATATTTTGAATCCTAGCCTCGTTGGGAGGCGATTTAGTAGAAGGATTTTCATACCAAACTATCGAGTAAGTAATATTAAACAACTTTCAATTATATTTCGTGATTATACATAAGATTTAACATCAAATTCATGAGAATCTAGGGAAATATTGGGGGATTTTGTCAAAGCTTTAAAAAATAAAAATTTGGGATTTGAGAGTCGAATAGGACTCGAATTTGGAAACAAAACACTTATATGGACTCGTATGGCTATGGGTAGTCAAGACCTACCATTGGACCCGGGTTTGGACCGGGCGCGCCCGGGTTGACTTTGTTGACTTTTTTGAAATTATATAAAGATCATAGCTTTATTAATTTAGATTGTTTTCTCTTGCATTGTCTGATGTATTTAAGTCGTCTTTGGCTTGATTGAGCCGCGGAGGTGAATTTGTAAAGGAAAAATCCAATTTGAGTATTGAGTTGGTTGAATTGAGGTAAGTGTCTTGCCTAGCTTAGTTGAGGAAATTTGTCCTACTATTTGACATTATTTGCTACATGCGGGGGTGATACATATATGAGGTGACGAGCATATATGCATGTGCCAATATTAATCATTCTTGGGGGTAAACTATACTATAAATTGTGCTTTCTAGAATTATTGACCTTCTTACTTCATGTCTTACATGACTTCTGGATTACTAAGAATATGGAATTTAATGTTAGAAACCAAGATATGTTTTATTATAACTTGATTAAAATTTGACGGGATGTTGAGAAACGTTTATGCGTCTAATTTGGTCATCATTATGCTTAATCACTAATACATTGCTACGATCGTTATTCTTAAGATATTAGATTCTATACTTGAGTTGTAGCTAATTTTGAGAATTGTTGAAATACTTGAGCAACAAGGTTCTTGAGGGTTTATTGGACTATTGTCGGCTTAAAAGTTGGGATTAAGACTCATTTGGAACATTCGTTTAATCACTCCCCTTGATGTTATTTATGCTTCTTACCTTGGTTGGCATTGATATACATATTCTTGGTGAGGAAGAGTATAAAGAACGAAGGATGATGTCATGCCATTGCGTATATATTATTATGTGAGGGAGAGTGTAAAGAACAAAGGGTGATGCCGTGCCATTTCATATATTTTATCATATGAAGAAAAGTGTGAAGTACGAAGGGTTATGTGAGGGTGAGTGTAAAGCACGAAGGGTGATGCCATGCAATTTCATATACTTTATCATATGAAGAAAAGTGTGAAGTACAAAGGGTGATGCCACGCCATTTCATTTGAGTGTAAAGCATGAAGGGTGATGCCGTGCCATTACATTTGAGTTTAAAGCACGAAGGGTGATGCTGTGCCGTTTCATTTGAGAGTAAAATGAAGGCGATGCCGTGCCATTTCGTTTATATTATCCTAATCTCATTTACATTATCATGCGAGGATAAGAGTAAAAGCACAAAGGGTGATGCTGTACCATTTTATTTATATTATCATGATTTTATATTATAATGATTTTATATTATCACGAGTTCATGTTTCCATGCATGCCAGGACGAGGGACATGCATTATGTTGTGATATCTTTTCCTTGTGTATTACCTTGAGCTGTTATTGTCGTACCTATGTTTCCTATGTGACTTGTCGTTATTGTTCTTTCTTTGTTCTCTATCTCAATTGTTGTTGTGTTGCCCATGCCTTCTATATGCTTAACTTGCAAATATCATGCGTACTTCCTGCTGTTATATCCACATCCATGTCGTATCTAGTTTGTTGCACATTAGTATAAGCTTTCTACCATGCTAGCAATTCATGCCTCTATTTGTTAGCTTATAAAGATCATGATTTCCCCTCTTATTTACACCTACATCTATACCTTCTATCCTGCTAGTTAGGAGAAATTATTTCCTTCTTTCTTAAGTGATGTCATCATTTCTATGTTTCCTACCTTGTTATTATGGTTATCGGCATTCCTTTCACCTGGTTGGTACTGTTACACGTATATTTCGTGAGGATGAGATAAATGCACAAAGGGTGTTGCCCTGCCATTGGATTCGTTGTCTTGAGTATATTTCTCACACTATGAAAGTTATGGATTTATTATTGTGAGTTGCTGGTTATCGCTCTAAGGAAAGGATTGGTCATGATATTGAGGAATATTAATCATGGTTCTTCTAAAAATCATTTATTGCTTCACATAATTGTTTCCTTGTACTCTATTATGTTATGTTCTAGTATTATTATATTGCTAGTCTTCGGTATAGGTTATATCAGTGAATATCTTTTAACTAAAAAGCCTCGTCACAACATCACCGAGGTAAGACAAGATACTGTGTACATGGGGTCAGTTATACTCATACTATACTTCTGCACCTTGCGTGCAAATTTTGGAGCGGAGCAGCGGGTGATATCGGGAGCTCACTCTGATAGAGTTAAATTCTGTTTAAGCACATTTCAAACAGGTCGGGTTAGGTGTCATCAAGACATGTGGATTTTGGGTCGTGACAATTAGGAACCAATGAGCTATGTGCTATGTGAATTACATGTGTAGCGGTGTATATGCGAGATGACGAGTGTATATACGCCGTCAAAATACTTGTTTTCATGCTTTCCCGCATTTTATTAATTATTTTATTCCATGTCTTAACTGTTACATGCTTTAATTGCTTCCCATGCCTTAACTTGCTACTTGTCATTTATTTCTCTCATATTAAAATGTTCGGTTCTCCCATGTTTCCATGAATAATTGCTACATGCCTTAGTTGTCTTACTTGTACACTTTAACTGTCTTATATTCGGCTTATCGTGTTGCTTAGCATAAATTGTAGCACTTCTTTATGTCACGACTCGGAATTCCCACCGTCGGGACAGTGATGATGCCTAACATTTCACTTGCTAGGCAAGCCAATGTTAGAACAATTTATCCATTTTTAACAATTGAATTAAATAAAAAAAAGGTAACTGGAATAACTGAAATATCAATGAGGAAGATAAAACAGCCAAACGTCTAATAAAATTCCCTGAACCTGGTGTCACAAGTGCACGAGCTTCTAAAGTAATACACATAAAGGTATGAAATAAGTACAAAGCTTTCTGAATGAAGTTGTACAGCTAAAAAGAAAAGAGGATGGGGACTGTAGGATCTGCAGGCGCTGAACAGCCATACCTCAAGTCTCTGCCAATGTCCAATTCGGGCACTCTAATAACCGCCGCTCGGATCGACTTGAAAATCTGCACAGTGTGCAGAGTGTAGTATCAGTACAACCGACCCCATATACTGGTAAGTGCCGAGCCTAACCTCGATGAAGTAGTGACGAGGCTAAGGCGGGTCACCTATACTACAACCTGTACGCAGTATGTAATAATGAAAGAATAATGGAAGAACTGAACAGAATTTAAACATCCAAAAGAAATTGATAACCACAGCCTCGAAAATACACCAATGTCGTTCAGAATTACCAATCTTTACCGATTCAAATAATAATACTGAGAAACAACTCAGCTCAGGAAATGGAAACATATAGGTTGTTGCGGCGCGCATCCCAATCCCGCCAGACACACTTAATCCTCCCTTATTCCACCGTAATAATATCAATAACAGTAGATATTATATATTTGTTGTGGCGCGCAACCCGATCCCACCATATATCAATATCTATATCATATTTCACCCTTATTTCACCATATCAATCCACCCTTATTCCACATGTTGCGGCGTGCAACCCGATCCCACCGTATATACATATTCAACCTTATTCCACCATATCAATCCTCCCTTATTACACCTGTTGCGACGTGCAGCCCGATCCCACCATATCAATACCAAAAACTCAATGTACACAGTCAAATCAACAATCTAAATCACAAGGACTTTACGATATGTAAATACCAAACTGAACCAAGAAAAGGAAACCTTATTCAATATTGAACCTACACAAAGTACACAGCGAGACCAATCCAGCAATTTCCAATTAGAAGGTGCAAACAAGTCAAATTAAGCGAATAGCAGGAATTAGGGGAACTATGAAAAGAGCTAACATGGTTAACATAAGAAGACATTGATTAACACGTAGCAGTTAAGCGTGGAAAACATTTAAATCATATAACAATTAAGACAGGAAAGGAAACAGTTAAGGAAAAGCACTAAATCGGGGAACACAGGTAATTTGGCAGCGTATAAGCACTCGTCACCTCGCATATACATCGCTCACATGGATTTCAACACATAGTCCGAGGGTTCCTAATTCCCTCGAGTCAAGGTTAAACACAACACTTTCCTCGGTCCAAGGACCACTCAAAGCTCAACCACGGCTTTACCTTTCAAACTAGCCTCTGAACCAACAATATCTAGCAAATTACCAACCAATGATTCAAAATAAGCCTTAGAAGATAACAAAAATTCGATTTAGGTCATTATTGGAAAAGTCAACACCGGGTTCGCTTGGTCCAAACCCGAAATTCTAACCAAACCTCGATTACCCATTCACCCACGAGCCCAGATATACAATTGGTTTTGGAATCCGACCTCAATTTGAGGTCTAAATCCCCAAATTTCGAAATCCCTAGTTTCTACCCAAAAATCCCTAATTCCACCATGAAAATCTTAGAGTTTAAGTTGAAATCTTGTAAAATGAAGTGAATGATTGAAAGAAACTAGTTTAGAATCAGTTACCAATAATTTGGGGAAGAAAAGTTCTTTGGAAAATTGCCCCTTGTGTTTTAGGTTTTGAAAATTTGAAGAATGGGAGAAAAATCCCGTCTAAGTCACTTTTACATAGCTGCAGATGTCGCATTTGCGACCTGAGCTTCGCAAACGAAGCTCGCAAATGCGAAGGGACCATCGCAAATGCGAGGTCCTCCACACCTCTATTATCTTCGCAATTGCGAAGATAAGTTCGCAAACGGGAACTTGAATCTGTGCAAATGCGACTAAATGATCGCATATGCGATCACTGCCCCTCCAGCTTTACTTCGCAAATGCGAAGAATTCTTCGCAACTGCGAGGGCTGTATGGCCCAGCTACTCTTCGCATTTGCGATGAGAAGCTCGCAAATGCGGAAGCTGCAGAGTTCGCAATTGCGATGCCTGATCTCGCAATTGCGAGATCAGAGGCCTGCAACAAGATTAGTTACACCAACAAATTTTTTCAAGTTCAAATCACTCTGTAGCCTATCTGAAACTCATCCGAGTCCTCGGGGCTCCAAACCAAATATGCACACAAGTCTAAAAACATCATATGAACTTGCTTGCGCGGTCAAATTGCCAAAATAACACTTAGAACAATGAATTTAGCACCAATTCAAATGAAATTTTCAAGAAAGCTTTGAAACTTCTAATTTCTTAACCGGACGTCCGAATCGCGTCAAACCAATTCCGTTTTTCATCAAATTTCATAGACAAGTTATAAATGTGATATTGGACCTATACCGGGTTTCGGAACCAAAATACGGACCCGATACCCAAAAAGTCAAACCTTGGTCACACACTTACATTTCATTAAGTCTTTAACTTTCAATTTTCAACAGAGTCCGATATCTCGGGCTAAGGACTTCCGATTTTGATTCTGGGCGTACGCCCAAGTCCCAGATTATGATACGGACCCACCGAGACCGTCAAAACATGAATTCGGGTCCGTTTACCAAAAATGTTGACCGAAGTCAGCTCAAATGAAGTTTTTAGGAAAAATTTCTTATTTTCATGAACTTTTAACATAACAGCTTTCTGAAAACACGCCCAGACTGTGCATGCAAATCGAGGAGGGTAGAAATGAGATTTTTAAAGCTTAAAAGTGCAGAATTGAGTGCTAAAATATGAGATGACCTTTCGGGTCATCACATTCTCCACCTCTACAACAAGCGTTCGTCCTCGAACGGACATAGAAAAGTACCCGAGCTGGGAAAAAGGTGGGGATATCTACTACGCATGTCGGACTCGGACTCCCAAGTAGCTGCCTCGACGGGCTGACCCCTCCACTGCACACGAACTGAAGGATATCTCTTTGATATCAAGTGACGAACCTGCCGGTCTAGAATAGCTACCTACTACTCCTCATAGGTCAAATCCTTGTCCAGCTGGACAGTGCTGAAGTCTAACACGGGGGATGGATCTCCTTGATACTTCCAAAGCATGGACACATGGAACACTGGATGTACCGCTGATAAACCAGGTGGCAACGCAAGTCTGTAAGCCACCTCTCCTACTCGCTCAAGAATCTCAAAGCCCGATTACCTAGGGCACAACTTGCCCTTCTTTCCAAACCTCATTATACCCTTCATGGGTGACACACGGAGAAACACTCTCTCTCCGACCATTTATGCAACATCACGGACCTTACGGTCGTCATAACTCTTCTACCTGGGCTGAGCTGTGTGAAGTCTATCCTGAATGATCTTAACCTTATCCAAGGCATCCTATACCAAATCTGTACCCAACAACGAGCCTCCCCTGGCTCAAACCATCCAACCGGCGATCGACACCGTCTACCATATAATGCCTCGTAAGGAGCCATCTGGATGCTCGACTGATAGCTGTTGTTGTAGGTGAACTCTGCTAGCGGCAAGAACTAATCCCATGAGCCTCCGAAGTCAATAACACATGCACGGAGCATATTCTCTAATATCTGAATAGTGCGCTCCGACTGCCCGTCCGTTTGAGGATGAAATGCTGTGCTCAACTGAACCTGCGTGCCCAACTCACGCTACACTGCCCTCCAGAAATGCGAGGTAAACTGCGTACATCGATGAGAAATGATAGAGACATGCACACCATGAAGATGAACAATCTCACAGATATAAATCTCTGCCAACCGCTCTGAAGAATGGGTAACTTCTATAGGAATGAAATGTGGTAACTTGGTCAGTCTATCCACAATAACCCAAACTGCATTGAACTTGCTCTGAGTGCGAGGGATTCCAACAATGAAATCCATAGGGGTACGCTCCCACTGCCACTCAGGAATCTCTATCATCTGAAGCAAAGCACAAGGTCTCTGATACTCGTACTTTACTTGTTGACAATTTAGACACCGAGCCACATATGGCACTATATCTTTCTTCATTCTCCTCCATCAATAATGCTGCCGCAAGTCCTGATACATCTTGGCGGTGCCCGGATGAATAGAATACCAGGAACTATGGGCCTCCTCTAGAATCAACTCACGAAGTCCATCCATATTAGGCACACAAACACGACCCTGTATCCTCAAAACTCCATCATCTCCAACCGTAACATACTTGGCATCACCGTGCCGCATTGTATCCCTAAGGGCAAGAAAATGAGGGCCATCATATAGTTGCTCCCTTATGCGCTCAAACAATGAAGACCGAGCGACCATACAATCTAGAATACGACTGAGCTCAGATACATCCAACCTCACGAACTGATTGGCCAAGGCCTGAATATCTAATGCAAGCGGTCTCTCATCGACTACAATGTACGTAAGGCTGCCCATACTCACCGACTTCCTACTCAAAACATCGGCCACCACATTGGCCTTCTCGGGATGATACATGATGGTGATATCATAGTCATTCAACACCTTTAACCACCTCCCCTGCCTCAAATTGAGTTCCTTTTGGTTGAACAAATACTGCAAGCTGATGAAATCTATAGGGGTACGCTCCCACTGGCACTCAGGAATCACTATCGTCTGAAGCAAACCACAAGGTCTCTGATACTCGTACTTTACTTGCTGACAATTTAGATACCGAGCCACATATGCCACTATATCTTTCTTCATTCTCCTCCATCAATAATGCTGCCGCAAGTCCTGATACATCTTGGCGGCGCCCGGATAAATAGAATACCAGGAACTATGGGCCTCCTCTAGAATCAACTCACGAAGTCCATCCATATTAGGCACACAAACACGACCTTGTATCCTCAAAACTCCATCATCTCCAACCGTAACCTACTTGGCATCAACGTGCTGCATTGTATCCCTAAGGGCAAGCAAATGAGGTCCATCATACTGTTGCTCCCTTATGCGCTCAAACAATGAAGACCGAGCGACCATACAATCTAGAATACGACTGAGCTCAGATATATCCAACCTCACGAACTGATTGGCCAAGGCCTGAATATCTAATGCAAGCGGTCTCTCATCGACTAGAATGTAGGTAAGGCTGCCCATACTCACCGACTTCCTACTCAAAACATCGGCCACCACATTGGCCTTCTCGGGATGATACAAGATGGTGATATCATAGTCATTCAACACCTCTAACCACCTCCTCTGCCTCAAATTGAGTTCCTTTTGGTTGAACAAATACTGCAAGCTGATGTCGCCCAACTCATACCACAATTATAGGTAGTGAGGTGGTCGAAGCAATAAAAAAACCCAATGCGAGTCGGGGTCGATTCCCCATGGAGCTAGAAATGGGATTAGGTATACACCTAGTGTAGTTGTATAATGTGCATCAATTTGCACTTCCACATTCTTGTTGGTTGTTTATATTTCTACTTTTGACTAATGATTGCAAATAATAAACAAGAAGATAATGTTTTTGGTTTTGGTTTTTTTTCAAATGATAAAGGATCTAGGGTCATGACTTCCACATAGGTGGCTACCTAACAGGTTGTAAACCATAGGGCAAGTTTGATTAATCGGGATCGTAATATAGTAATCACACACAATTGCTCACTCTATACCTCTCGGTAGTTTGAATGATTTTGCCCTATTTGGCTTTCTCAAGCCAAAATGGGTATTGCACAAATCAAGTGATATATGCTCAAGTCGGGTCTTACTATCTCTAATTTGATCCTTTAATTGGGGCTATCAATAATTTGAGTTCACCCCAATTCTTCTTTAGCCAAGCTTTCCTAAACTTAGTCTTTCTTTCTCAAGTAAAGACTAGGTCAAATAGGCATAAATTAATGTTTGCAACCATTAACTCTAGAATTCAAGCATTAACAAGGCTAAATATCATTAACCCAATCACAAATAAGCCCTAAAATTAAATACCCATTAAGTACCCACACTAGGGTTGAGCCACAACCCTAGCTAAAGATTTCATGAAAAATAAAGAAATACAAGAAGAAATTAAGATAGAATGCATAATAATTGATTAGACAAAGAAAATCTAATGTTTAGAAGTCAATCTAGTACAAAATTACTCAAAGAAGTAAAGAAGACGGCTCAGGTGCACCTCTGCAAACTAAACTAAACCTAAAAATGATAAAAAGTTCTATTTGTAGTAAGGTGAAAATATCTGACAAAAATGACCCTGCAAAGGTTGTGCGGCCACATAATTCTTGTGCGGTCCGCACAATGCGCTTCTGCGGCCGCACAATTATCGTGCGGTCCGTAGTCTTTGGGAATTTGGGCTTGGAACTTCAGGCTTTTGCGGTCCACATAAAAGTGGGTGCGGCCGCACTTCTGATTATGCATCCGCACAAAAGTGATGCTGTCCGCACTTTTTTGCTTTTGTACTTGAAATAGCTCTCTGATTCTTCAATCTTGCGGACCCCATAATAATGACTGTTGCTGCACTTGATCTCATGCGGCCACACAATTTTGGTGCGGTCTGCACTCCTTGAGCTGGCCAAAACACTACTCTCTGAATCTCCCTTCTGCGGCCGCACTAGAATTGTGCGGTCCGCACTGCTAGCCTTTTTGCCCTGTTTTGGTTCTTGTTCACTTTTGACTCCTTTATTAGTTGATTTTGACTTCGTGGCTCGTTTTCCAATGTTCATGCAAGTAAGCACATTTTGTTAGTTTCTGGGAATAGCTTTAAGCATTTTTGAGCTAAAACGCAAGTAAAAGAAATGAAATAAGCGGTCAAAATCCCTACTTATCAACTCCCTCAAACTTATGCTTTTGCTAGTCCTCAAGCAAATAAGGCAATTCCCACCTCCATTAGAAAAAGGGATATTTGAGCTAGCCTAGGGTGAATCAATTACCCATCAATTGGGTCCAACAATTACCCACAACACATATCAATTATCAACAAGGCAATGATTTGACTTTTTGAGTACAATAGTTCTAGTGTGACACTAGAGCATCAAGAGTTGACTCTATTCATCAAGGAAGCTCGCTCTCTCATGTAGGTCATTGTGTATCCCAAACTCCTCCTCCCCTACTCTCCATTAGCAAATCTCACTTTAGAATGTAAACTCGAAGCAAGGATTGTGAAAAGTTCGCTCATCTCTCTCAAAAGAACGTCACAAGTCCGGCTTTAAGTACCATAAGTTTGCCCCTTATGTAAATCACCACTAATGTCAGTTCAGTCAACTTGAAATCATGCAGGGCTTTTGCGGGATGCAATGAAGGCTTTTGGATCAAGGTAGGACTTGTTGGAATAGAATAGTTTCATCTTTCCTTAAGCACTCCATTTTCTCTTTTCGGCTCATACTTTCTCGACTCTTTGAGTCATTTTCTTCTTCATCAGGGGAACTAGAGAGACATAACGTCACTCTTTCTTGATTCATTTTTCTCCTTTTCTATTTACTTCAGCCTTTCATCCTTATTTTCTTTTTGAATTCCCTTCAACTCTTCACTTTATTCACTTTCTTTTTGGCATCTTTCTTTTTGTTATTTCTTTCTTTTCTTTGCCTTCCCTTTTCTTCGTTCTTTCTCCTCTTTGTACCTTTCATCACTTTCAAACTCCTCTTCTCTCCCCCAAACTTATGTTTTTGCCAATTGTTTCTCAAGAACTCAAAGGAAAGTTCGGGTGCCACGAGAGGGTCATTACAAAATGGATGAAGGCTTGTAATGTGGTTATTGAAAGTAAAAGGGGTTAGCTAGGGATATCACATTGGTAGGCCATGGAAGATTTCAAATTTCAAATTGGATCAAGGAGTGCCTACAATCATTTCTCAAGCCAAGCTACACTTAGAATTTCGCCTAGAAAAACATCCAGGGCAAGTTCTAGACAATTAGCACGGGTACTTGGCCTTGTAACTAAACTTCTCACCTCTCACGCTTCTAGATTTCTAAAGAGAACAGAGTCAAGGGCCCACAACAACCCTAGCTAAGATTGAGAATTGCAAATGGCTCAATTTGAACCACTTGATGACTGCTTAAGTCAACACAAGAGTCCAAAGAGTCACAACTAGAGCTATTTTCTGCCAACAACTTGTTTTTAACCATACGATCATAGGTAAATATGTTGGTACCAAGTGAAGCATACTTGAGAGCCTTTTTATTCATTGCTGCTATATTTACCAAAACATGAAAGAAAATAGACTCAATCCCTTAAGAAGGCTGTCACACCATCCATCGTTGGGAAGAGTTACCCGGTTTACAGATAATTCACCTTTGGAAAGTACTGTGGCATTAAGAAAACCAAAGGCTTATTGTTCACTCAAAACGTAAAAAGAAGAAACTAAAGTAAATAAGAAGCTATACTACTAAGGAAAAGCAAATTAGAGAAGTTATGAAATAAACTACGGAGAGTGAGATAAATGTATATACAAACCGAAATCAAATGAATATATACATAAGGGAAATGAATATCAACATCAAATGGGGAGAATATATACATACCAAAGGAAAATAAAGATGAAAGAAAAATAGTATCATAGTTATTACAGCCCAAATGTCAAATGTCATAGTCAAATACTCAAAATAGACCACCCCCAAATGAAAATAAGCATTATCCCCAATGCTTAACAAAAATAAGAACAGGGAAAGGGTAGAGAGTTAAAAGAACTCCCTATGTGGTCTCAGTCTTCATGGGATCCTCAACACCATCTGTCTCTAACTGTGTCTCATCTACTACAGGCTGAGGGACAACCGGGTTGCTGAGCATCTGGATCATCTCCTCGGCAGTGTGGGAAGTGACAACCGGCTCCTCAGATTAGCTGGCTGCTGCCTCTAGTGCTCCCTGTGCTGCAGGGACTGAAGGCTCCATAAGCAGGTCCAATGGCAGGTCTCCAACATATGCAATCTTGGTGACCTCCTTTCTCAACTTGTCCACTGACCTCATCGAGGCTTGAGACTTCTTTATCTTTTTGACTTGCTTGCTCAAGTCCTCAATGACCTTCCCATGTGCCACTAGAGTATTCATGATGGTCTTCTGGTTTTCAAGAATCTTCTTCAATGCTTCCTCCACTAACGGAGGTACATATGGCTGTGCTGGGGCTGAGGATTGTGCTGCAACAGCTTGGTAGTAGTTGCCTGCATCCAGTTGTTGAGACTCGTCAATGTGTGGGAGACTCGCAGCACAGTCTGATGATATGTAGATGAAGTCGGCACTAGCAATGGCACTGATAGTCTAGCAGAAGCAAGTGGTCCGGCAGATGAAGATGGTGGCATGGCTGTTGTCCCAGTGGACGTACCGGCTGCTGTGAAAGGCTCGACACTAAATCAGTAACCACTAGGGGTGTTCATAAAAACCCGAAAAACCGAATCAAATCGAAAACCAAACCAAACCGACCAAAAAAACGGATACTTTTTGGTTTTTGTTTGGTTTTGGTTATAATTAGAAAAAAATCGAACCAAACCGGCAATAGGAGTAGCTATTTTAAATTTATTTTTACACCTATATATATGTATATTTTTATACAAAGCTTCAAATTTTTAAGGTAAATGTTAATAGTTTGCCACTTTTAGTATAGTTGTTTACCTTTACATTCTAGTTTGACCGGTACTTTTCTTTTGTTAAGTGTAAGAATCCATTTCGTGTTAAAAATATTATATTTTTAATTGAGTCCTTAAATTATTTATCACTATTTGATTCAATTATCATCAATATATCTTGGTAAATAATAGATTTTTCAAAGGGAAATTGATTTGATAATGCTACGTTGAAAATGTGGTCGCCAGAGTATGTGTTTGGTAGTGTATGTCTTATATTTGAGAAAAAACTGACAAAAAACCGAAAAACCGACAAAATCCGACATAAGCCGAATCGAGAAAAAACCGACTTAATTGGTTTGGTTTGGTTCTAATATTTGAAAAAGCGACTTACTTGGTTTGGATTCTTTTTAGGGAAAAACCGATCCAAACCGAACCATGAACACCCCTAGTAACCACTATCGCTGGCTCCTCAGACTGGCTAGTGGAGGTAGTAGCGTTTCCCTTGAATTTCGGGTTGTCAGCTCCCTGAAGGTGGTACCAGGAGAAAGACTTCTTGGCCTTCACATCTGTATCATAATGCTTCAACTCCACTCCTTGATCCTTGAAGTATTCAGTAAGGAAGTTTGGGTACGGATAGGATCTCTCATCCTTCTAGACATCTAAAGTGATCTTGGTAGACATGATGGCACCAACATTTATCGGATACCCAGCCATAATCGAGGGCACTAAAAGTGCACGATGAAGTGGGAGCATGTCTTCATTGAGGCATGGGTCAATGCGGCTACACACGAATGTTTGCCACACTTTTGCTTCAAATTTTAGGGTGGCCCGGAGAATTTGAACCCCTATTGTGAGCCACGGAGGTGTTGACCCTAGGCTTGCCAGAATCTCAGGTAACCACGGACGAGCTGCATCACCCATGGCTAGCTTTTCCAAATATTGCACTGCTTCCACTTCTTCATACCCCACATATGTGTTCATTGCACAAGAGTCAAAGTGGATCTTCAGATTCTGCACTTTTTTCACCTTCGTTCCCTGTTTGATGTGAGCAACATTTGCATAGAATTCCTTGACCAGGTACTCATTTGCCTCTAGGACGTTGTTGGTGAACCATTTCAAACATTTTCGCTCCTGGAATTGCCTAAGGACATTGGGGTTGTGCTTATTCAAATCTTTTATCAAAGATTGTCGCTCAAGAGTGAGCGACCTCTGTGGCCACCATTCCCTAATCTTTGCGAAGGCATTGGAACTAAAAAAATATGTCCTCCCACATCTCTGGCCTCCTTGATCTTTCTAACCCTGCCACTGCAGTATCTCCCCCTCTCCCATAATCTGGAACATCATCATCATCGTCTAAATTTATTGGAGCAGGGGGAGCATGTGAGGAAGAGGGCTCAAAGTCTTGACTACCCTCTTCCGAGCCTTCAGTAGAACTGGCAGCTGAAGAAGACTCATTGGCCAAATGTAATCTCCCCGGGATTTGTTGTGATTGGGCTTTCAGTTGTGCTTGCACGGAGTTACCCTCTAAAGATTCCCTGGATGAGACATACTCACCGGTCTCCGAGGTATCAGGGGCTCTATTGGCTGTGGCAGTTTTGCATATGACCTTTTGGATTGCTAGAGGGAGATTGCTTTTACCTCGACCCGGCCTAGGGAGGGTTCTACACTCCCTTTTGACATATCTCCTTTACCCCGTGAGCGAACCATTTTCTGCAACACATAAGAATTAGAAATCAGTTACAATTGAAGCTCATAATGTATACAGAAGTATGATTGAAAGTTGTAGCAAAAATCATTCTTAGAAGGGGCAGTGCGGACCATACAAAAGTGAGTGCGGTCACAGGCTACCCAGTGCGGACCGCACAAAAATGAGTGTGGCCGCATAACCAAGAGTGTGGACCGCACAATTTTGTCTGCGACCGAACAGCCCCAGGTTCAGACTACTAGGGTCTTTGAAGTTTCATCACTGCGGTCCGCACAAAAATGAGTGCGGTCCCACAATTCCAATGTGGATCGTACCATTTTGAGTGTGGCCGCACAAGTCAAGCACACCATTTTCCTAACTCAGAGGGCTGGCGGACCGCACAAAAGTGTGTACGGCTGCATAATTTAAATTTCACGGGCATTGTCCTAGGGTTTATCCAATTTTGTTCTCAAATTGACATGGTTTTAGCAATCAGAAATCATTAGCTACTTACCCACACCCCAACTAACGTTCAAGAAGCTACCCACATGATTCTAAGCAAAAACAACTAAGCATTGACATTTTTAGGCATGGAAGTAACCCTAAATCAAGAACAAAAGCAAACAAAAGATGAAGAATCTAATGAAGAAATTAACATACCAGTAATGAAGATGCAGGTGAGAATCTAAGTTGATGAAATGAGAGAAGATTGAGAACAAATGGGGTGCACTGTAGTTCTTTGGGCATTTAGAGTTCAGGGTCGTAAAGTGTAAACAAATGAGAAAAGAGCTATTTATATTTTTAACTCGTCGGGCACACAGTTTTACCTGAGTGCGGTCGCATAATTTTGATGCGGTCCGCACTCCTTACCTGCCCTTGTGAGAAGTCCTGCTGCGGACCGCACAAAAATGAGTGCGGCCGCAGTATGAAAAATGTGTGCGGCCGCAATTCCTTAAGCATTTTTGACAAGCAAACTTCAGAGACCATGCGTTTTGACACCTTTTTCATGCATAGTCCCTGCAATGCACACCCATTCCTACATACACTTCAAAACTGGTTAGCACCAAACAAAACCTATCTAATCTAAAGAAGAAAAACAAAAGAAAGAAAAAGCCATGGGTTGCCTCCCAAGAAGCGCCTGATTTTACGTCGCGGCACGGTGCAGATTACCAATCACTTGAAATGAAGAACCGCCACAATGTGTCCATCATCAACCTTGCCAAGATAATGTTTAACCCGGTGCCCAATGACTCTAAAAACCTCATCATTCTTATTTTTCAAATCCAGAGCACCAAAGGGGGTTACATTCACTACTTCAAAGGGCCCACTCCATTTTGATTTCAACTTGCCCGGAAACATCCTTAACAGTGAATTGAACAATAGCATAAGATCGCCTTCTTTGAACTCCTTGTTGTGGATGTACTTGTCATGGAGGTACTTCATCTTCTCCTTGTAAAGGGATGAGCTTGTTTAGGCATGGTACTGGAATTCAACAAGCTCATTCAAATGTGCCACTCTTAGGTTTGCAACGACATCCCACTCAAGGTTCAAATTTTTCAAAGCCTACATGGCCTTATGCTCAAGCTCTACCGGAAGATGACACGCCTTCCCAAACACCAATCGATATGGAGACATCCCAATCGGCATCTTATAGGCCGTCCTATAAGCCCAAAGAGCATCATCAAGTTTTCTTGACCAATCCGTTCAGTTGGCATTCACAGTCTTTGACAAAATACTCTTGATCTTCCGGTTGGAAACTTCAACCTGTCCACTTGCTTGAGGATGGTAGGGGGTGGAACTTTATGAGTTACACCATACTTGGTGAGTAAGGTATCAAATGCATGGTTACAAAAATGCAAACCCTCATCACTAATAATAGCCCTTGGAGTACCAAACCTTATGAAGATGTTCTTTTTCAAGAATGCCACCACACTTCGAGCTTCATTGTTGGGTAAAGCCACGGCTTCAACCTATTTTGACACATAGTCCACATCTACCAAAATGTAAGTGTTCCCACAAAAGATCACGAACGGTCCAATGAAATCAATACCCTAAACATCAAAGATAACAATCTCTAAAATGGTGGTAAGAGGCATCTCATGCTTCTAAGAAATCCCACCGGCCCATTTGCACTCGTCACAACACTTGACAAGCTCACTAGCGTCCTAGCAGAGCGTAGGCCAATAGAATCCACAAGTCTAAACCTTTGTAGCCGTTCTAGCTCCAACATGGTGACCACCATACGGTGAAGAGTGGAAAGCCTAAAGAATTCCTATTTGTTCTTCTTCCGGCACACATCGCCGGATCACACCATTGGTACATATCCGGAAAAGATACGGATCATCCCAATAATAATCCAAGCAATCCCGTTTGAGCTTCTTCCTTTGGTTTGAAGAGAACTCATTTGGTACAATGCCGCTCACAAGATAATTAGATAAATCGGCGAACCATGGCATCCCGGTCATTAAAACGGATAGGAGTTGCTCGTCAGGAAATGGATCATTGATCTCAAGGCTGTCATGTGGCCTCCCTCCTCCTCTAAACGGGACAAGTGGTCCGCCACTTGATTCTCACTACCCTTGCGGTCTTGAATCTCTAGATCAAACTCTTGCAATAGAAGCACCCACGCATCAACCTTGCCTTAGAATATTTCTTGCTCATCAAATACCGAAGCGCCGCATGGTCGGTGTGAACAATCACCTTAGTACCCATCAAATACGGTCGGAACTTCTCCATGGCAAAAATAATAGCAAGTAGCTCCTTTTCGGTCACTGTGTAGTTGGCTTGGGCATCATCCATGGTCTTGCTAGCATAGTAGACCGGATGGAAGATTTTGTTGATTCTTTGCCCCAACACCGCTCCAACTGCAACATCACTAGCATCACACATGAGCTCAAAAGGCAAGCTCCAATCCAGTGTGGTGATAATAGGAGTGGTAGTCAACTTGAACTTAAGAAACTCGAATGCCTTCATAAAATCTTCATTGAAATGGAACTTGGCATCCTTCTCCAAAAGTTTGCACAATGGCTTCACCACCATGGAAAAGTCCTTGATGAATCGGCGATAGAAACCCGCATGACCCAAGAAGCTCCTCACTACATTCACGGATATAGGGGGAGGGAGTTTGGAGATCACCTCAATCTTGGCCCTATCGACCTCAGTACCATGCTTTGAAATTTTGGGGCCAAGGACAATGCCTTCCTCGACCATGAAGTGACACTTCTCCCAATTCAACACCTAATTTGTCTCCTCACATCAATCCAACACCCTATCCAAATTGTTCAAACAATCTTCAAACGAATTCCCAACCACATAAAAATCATCCATAAAGACCTCAAGAATGTCCTCCACCATGTCCGTGAAGATAGCCATCATGCACAGTTGAAAAGTAGCCGGTGCATTACACAACCCAAAAGGCATCCGCGAGAATGCAAAAGTACCACAGGGACAAGTGAAAGTGGTCTTCTCTTGGTCCTCGGGAGCAATAAGTATTTGGTTATAACCGGAGTATCCATCAAGAAAGCAATAAAAAGCACGCCCGGCCAACCTATCAAGCATTTGGTCAAGAAATGGAAATGGGAAATGATCTTTCCGAGTAACTTTGTTGAGCTTCCTATAATCCATGCACACACTCCACCCGATGACGGTTCTTGTTGGGATCAATTCATTCTTGTCATTTGTTACCACAGTCATGCCCTCTTTCTATGGGACACATTGCACCGGAGAGGTCCACGAGCTACCGAAAATGGGGTAGTCAACCCCGGCATCTAACCACTTGATTATCTCCTTCTTCACCACCTCTTGCATTGCTTCATTTAATCTTCTTTGATGTTCAACGGAAGGTTTGGCACCCTCCTCCAAAATAATCTTATGTATGCACAAGGCGGGGCTTATGCCCCGGATATCCGCCAAAGTCCATCTGATTGCTCTTTTCTACCTTTGTAGCACCTCCAATGTGGACTCTACCTGCATGTCAGTTAAGCAAGAAAAAAGGATAGCTGGTAAAGTAGAAGAAGGGCCTAGGAATTCATACCTGAGGTGCGGGGGCAATGGCTTTAGATCCAAGATCCAAAGATAGCTTTCGGGGCTCATAAGTGTACGGCCTCATGCCTTGCAATGCATTTACACACTCCACATAGCCATCACTCTCCTCATCATCATCTACGTTGATCATCATGGCTTCCAATTTGTCCTCAACATTCATTATTGCACTAGCATCATCAAGTCCCACGTCGGTCACTGAATCCACAAACGAACAAACTTCATTAATATTGGGTTGCCTAATTGATTTGTACTCATGGAAGACCACATTTTCGTCACCCACCCGAAAAGTTAGCTCACCGGCCTCCACATCAACAAGATCCTTCCCCATAGCAAGGAAAGGTCTACCCAAAATGATCGGTACCTAATAGTCCACTTCACAACCTAGGATCACAAAATCTGTTGGGAGGATGAACTTGTCAACTCTAACCAATACATCATAAATAATCCGATCTGCCATTTGCAACCTCATGGATGTGGGTCATGGTTGCCCAATTCCCAAAGTTTTAAACACCGAATAGGGCATCAAGTTGATACTTGCCCCGAGATCACATAATGCTTTGGCAAAATCGGTGTTCCCAATAGTTCAAGGGACTGTAAAAGCGCCCGGATCTTCCAACTTTGGATCCATTTAGTGCACAATAGCACTCCCTTTATGAGTCATCTTGATGGTCTCACAATTCATTGATCTTTTCTTGGTCACCAAATCCTTCATGAATTTTGTATATCCCGGCATTTGTCCCAATGCCTCAACCTACGGCACATTAATTGACAAACTCTTCATCATATCAATAAACTTTTTTGAGTTGGTTTTTACTGTTTTGCTTTGCAAGCCTTTGAGGGTATGGAGGAGGAGGCCTTGGCATTGGTGCCTTAGCCTTTGGCACCACTGGTTCCGGCATGTCAATCACGTGTTACCTAGACGGGTTCACCTCTTCTTGTGTCTCCTCCACACTTTGATCTATATCAATTCTCACTTCTTCATTAGCTTGAACCATATTGCTTGGGATTTCATCCTCTTGAACCACAACATCTTCATCCACAATCGTTCTTTGATTTGAGGTGGTCGCATCTCCACCTTTTCCACTTCTAGTAGTCACGGCCATAACATGTCCCGTATTATTCCCACCCTTTGGGTTTACCACCGTATCACTAGGTAGTGCCCCCTTAGGACGAGTGTTCAAAGTTTGTGATATTTGGCCTAATTGAACCTCCAAATTCCGAATAGAAGTGTTGTGCGAGGCTATTTGAGCATCGGAGTCAGCATTCTTTTCCATCATCTGTTTAAACATGTTTTCAATTCTACCCATCTCACTGGAAGAAGAGCTCGGGCCTTGAGTAGGATAGGGAGATGGATTGCTCGATTGTTGGAACATCGGGGGCCTTTGAAAACCCGACCCGCGTTGTTGTTGTTGTTCCACACTCCTTGGTTATTTCCTCCCCAATTGCTTTGATTGTGGCCACCCCAATTGCCTTGATTTCCTTCATTGTTCCAATTGCCTTGATTAGGATTTTCACCACTCCAATTTCCTTGGTGGCCTTGGTTGTTCCAATTGCCTTGTTTTCCTTGTGACCTCCATTGTTGTTGATTTTGTCCTTGAGCATTGTTTCTTTGACCTTGATAATTGCTGACATATTGAACTTCTTCGTCTTGCTCATTGAATGAATCACCTTGATCATAACCACTATCATCTTGCATAAATAGTTCCGGACGGCTCTGTATTTTTTGACCTTGTTGCCATCTTTTGTTTACCACCATATTCACACCTTCCATTGCATGCATTTGTCTTAGCCCTTGAACTTGTTGAAGTTGGGCCTTGGCCAATTGGTTCATGGTAGTTGTCAACTCGGCAATAGCTTGCCCATGGTCATGTAGCTCCTTGTGTAGGTAAATAACATTAGGGTCACCTTGCGGAACATTGGCTCTACTTCGCCACGCCGAAGAGGTATCCGCCATCTCATCAAGAATTTCACAATCTTCAGCGTATGGCGTGTTCATGAAGTTCCCCCCGTTGAGTTGGTTAACCACACATTGATTAGTTGTGCTGATCCCCCATGTAGAAGGTCTGTTGGATCATGGCCTCAGTCATATCATTGTTCGGGCACTCTTTAACCATGGCACTGTTACACCCCAAGTTTTCATACGTGAGAGTACGTCGTAAGTCATGATGTAAGCTCGAAAATGAGATTATATTTGGAAGCAAATAAAGTAAGTTAATCATGTTACCTTGGAGGTTACAAATATTTAAGATCATGAATAACAAGTACCAAAAGGGTTGGAAAGCTTAGTCGCTAAACGAATTGAAGAAAATAAGTTTCGTCAAAAATCGACAAGTTTGGAATGTTATAACATATTCTTTTGGGGTGAGACTAGGGTGATTAACATGATGAGGAGGTTAATTTATGAGTTATTGTAGTCATATGATAGTCGTGCGTTATGTTTTTAAGTCAAACGAGTTATGGAACAAAAGTTAGCAAAGATCATCACAAGTTGCATTTATAATGTGCTGAAATTTAGGTCAAATGTAGATGCACTTTTCTCCCAATATACTTGGCATAAATGGATGATATACATATCAAGTTGAAGATCTACGAGTCTAGTTTCCAACGCATTAAACCATTCATCAATACGACATCGGAGTAGAGAGATATTCGCATTTTCGCGAGACCGCGCAAGCAGCTCCCAATGGGACCCACTTAGGCGGTGGTCGACCTACTTCACTTTATAAACGATTTGGACGCCTATTTTTCACTTATTTTCAACTCAACTTCGTCTCCAAACTTCTCCTAACCCTTCTAAACAGATTCCACAAGTGTTTGAAGTGATTCCAAAGTGATTACACCATATCTCAACATCAAAACTTAGCTCTAGTGAAGAACAACACCTCTTTGAGGTTGTGTTGTCATTGAGGATTGTTGTGGGCTGTATTTGGATGAAATTCCAAGTTGTTGCTGCTGTATAAGGTGAGTATAACAGCCTACTAATTGTGATTAAGCTTGCTTGTATGTTGGTTAAGTTGTTAGGATGATAAACTACAAGATAGTACTTGGATTAGCTTAAGTCACTTCTATGGTGTTGTATTGCTATTGAGGGTTGTTGTGAGCTGAATATAACTTGGATTTCGACTTGAAGTTACTATAGGAGTTGTGTGTATTGTCTTCTTGCATGTGCTTAAGGTTATCTTGATGTTGATTAGTTAAATGGATGGAGTAGACATGAACTATTGAATAAAGCTACTAATTGAATATAGTTGGAGTTGAGGATTATCATTGTTAAATGATATTGGTTATTATATGTAATGATAAAATTAAGGTAAGAAGTCTATAAGGGGTGATATGGGTTATACGAATTACAATCGGAGCTTGCCGCTCGTCGTGAAGTAGTTGTGACTTGTTGTTGTTATATGGTGTCTTGTTATTGATATTTATAGGTTGATGGACTTCCCTGGCTGTTGTTGTTGGTATATGGTATTGGAGGAGGCCCTTGTTACAAGGTAGATGCTGCCCGAATTTACGTAGACGAGCTACTAGCTTAAGTTACAGACTTAGCCTTTGCTCAACACTGATTTTGAATCTCCTTATGCTATGATAGATCGAGTTGACTTGTTTGAAGAGTTGCTTAGAAGGTATTAAGGACTCAACATGTTTAAGGTATGTTAAGGCTCTTCCTTCATTCTTTTGGCATGATCTAAAGTGAAACGAATATAAACGATACGCTATTTCATAATGAATCTACTCCTAGCAACTAAGGTTGTCCATGTTATTCTTTCCTTACAAAGTTATTCCAAGAAAGTATATATGATCCTTGAGTCCTAGTGAAGTTCATATTGATGGTATGATGTCCATAATGTTAATCGATGGTGCAATGACCTTATGTCACTCCAAAAGGTTTAGAACGTGACTCCATGAGTCCAGCATGCATTATATATGTATCTACTTTACTCTACCGAGCCGCGCTATAGTCGGCCGGGTATGGCACCTATTGTGCAACCACTGATCAGTTGGGTTTACCGAGCTCCACGTGGCCGGGTACGATTCTACCGAGCCTTATGATGGCCGGGTACGTTTTTACCGAGTCCTCTTTGAGGCCGGGTATGATATGATGATGATGATGCCCACAGAGGCGTATGTTTTTAGAAGCTTATGTATATATATGTATTATGCATTTCATGTCAGTAGCCCCCAGAGGCACTCAGATGTTACAGGTTGTATCTCCTCTATCTCTCTTTACGTTACTGATCTTGTTTATGCTTTCCTGCCTTACATACTCGGTACTTTATTCGTACTGACGTCCCTTTTGCCTGGGGACGCTGCGTTTCATGCCCGCAGGTCCCGATAGACAGGTTGACATTCCTCCTAGTAGGCTATCAGCTCAGCGAAGGTGTTGGTGTACTCCACTTGCTCCGGAGTTGCCTATTTGGTCAGTATGCTTTGGATATGTATTGATTGGTATGGCGGGGCCCTGTCCCGACCTTTATGATTTTATGTACTCTTAGAGGCTTGTAGACAGATGTCAGGTGTCGGCCTATGTCTTGAGTTTACAAATGGTCATGTCGGCCTTATAGGCCCGTATGTCACATGTATAAGTTTGTATATCATGTTCGGTCATCATATGTTGAGTATTCCCTTATGTTTTATTCTTGTTATCTCATGACATGTTTTCTATCTAATTTACCCTTGATAGTATGATAAGAAAGATATGTTACGTTGGTACTCGGTTGAGTAAGGCACCGGGTGCCCGTCGCGGCCCTTCGGTTTGGGTCGTGACAGGCACGATATATTTCCCAAATCTCATGCAATGGCTCATTGGGTTCTTGCTTGAAAGCAAGAATCTCATCCCGAAGCATTGCCATATGTCCCGGATAGAAGAATTTGGAGATGAACTTCTCTACCAACTCATCCCAAGTGTGGATGGAATGGTTGGGCAACCTCTCTAACCAGTCCAATGCTTTTCCCCGTAGAGAAAAGGGAAATAGCCTTAACCTCAGTGCGTCGTCAGAAACATTTGTTTGCTCGCTCCCCCAACAAGTATCGACGAAACCCTTGAGATGCTTGTGGGCATTTTGATTCGGAGCCCCGGTGAAGAAACCCCGTTGCTCAAGTAGTGTAAGCATCACGTTGGTGACTTGGAAGCTGCCCGCCCTAATGCGAGACGGGACTATAGCACTTGCATAACCCTCATTCGGCAATTGTCAGTGGGCTGCCGCTCTTTGTGGAGGTGGGGGAGGGGAGGGCACATTTTCATGAGGCGGGAAACCTCGTCTATTAGCTTGAGGTTCAAGAGGAACCTCATCCACTGCATCATCGTCCACTTCCTCCCCAAAGGCACATTTCCAATGGGCTCATTGTTGAGAGCCATTTTCGTACCTAAAATCAATTCAAACACAAATTAGTGACATGGAAGGAAAAGAAGACAAAGCACACAAAAACCTAGAAATATAGCTAAATCCGTTTAACTCCTCAACGACGGCACCAAAAATTGATATCACCCAAACTCACACCACAATTATAGGTAGTGAGGCGGTCGAAGCAATAATAAAACCCAACGCGAGTCGGGGTCGATTCCTTGGCATTAAAAATGGATTAGGTATACACCTAGTGTAATTGTATAATGTGCCACAATTTGCACTTCCACATTCTTGTTGGTTGTTTCTATTTCTACTTTTAACTAATGATTGCAAATAATAAACTAGAAGATAATGTTTTTGTTTTTGGTTGTTTTTCAAATGATAAAGGATCTAGGGTCATGACTTTCACCTAGGTGTCTACCTAAAGGTTGTAAACTATAGGGCAAGTTTGATTAATCGGGATCGTAATACAACAATCGCACGCAATTGCTCACTCTATACCTCTCGGTAGTTTGAGTGATTTTGCCCTGTTTGGCTTTGTCAAGCCCAAATGGGTATTGCACAAATCAAGTGATACATGCTCAAGTCGGGTCTTACTATCTCTAGACTTGACCCTTTAATTGGGGCTATCAATTTCTTGAGTTCACCCCAATTCCTTGTTAGCCAAGCTTTCCTGAACTTAGTCTGTTTTTCTCAAGTGAAGACTAGGTCAAATAGGCATGAATCAATATTTGCAACCATTAATTCTAGAATTCAAGCATAAAAAAGGCTAAATATCACTAACCCAATCACAAACAAGCCCTAAAATTAATTATCCATTAAGTACCCACACTAGGGTTGAGCCACAACCCTAGCTAAAGATTTAGCTACTCATGAAAAATAAAGAAATAAAAGAAGAAATTAATATAGAATGCATAATAATTGATTAGGCAAAGAAAATCTAATGTTTAGAAGTCAATCTAGTACAAAACTACTCGAAGAAGTAAAGAAAACCGCCAGGTGCACCTCTGCAAACTAAACTCAACCTAAAACTGACAAAAAGTTCTATTTATACAAAGCTGAAAATTTCTGACAAAAATGCCCCTGCGAAGGTTGTGCGACCGCATAATTCTGGTGCGATCCGCACAATGGGCTTCTGCGGCCATACAATTATCGTGCAGTCCGCAGTCTTTGGAACTTTATGCTTGGAAATTCAGGCTTTTGCGGTCCGCATAAAAGTGGGTGTGGCCGCACTTTTGATTATGCGGTCGCACAAAAGTGATGAGGTCTACACTCTTCTGCTTTTGGACTTGAAACAGCTCTCTGATTCTTAAATCTTGCGGACCGCATAATAATGACTGCGGCCGCACTTGACCTCCTGCGGCCGCACAATTTCGGTGCGGTCCGCACTCCATGAGCTGGCCAAACACTACTCTCTGAATCTCCCTTCTGCGGCCGCACTAGAATTGTGCGCTCCGCAGTGCTAGCCTTTTTGCCCTATTTTAGTTCTCGTTCACTTTTGACTCCTTTATGAGTTGATTTTGACTTCATTGGCTCGTTTCCCAATATTCCTGCAAGTAAGCACATTTCGTTAGTTTCCGGGAATACCTTTAAGCAGTTTTGAGCTGAAACGCAACTAAAAGAAAGCAAATAAGCGGTCAAAATCCCTACTTATCACAAACTCCGATGATCCGTGAACAACTCACACGACACGCCATAAAGATAGTGCCTCCAAATCTTCAGCGCGTGAACAATGGCTGCAAGCTATAAGTCATGAACATGGTAGTTCATCTCCTGAACCTTCAGCTGCCGTGAAGCATATACTACCTTGCCACCCTGCATCAATACTGCACCAAGTCCAATACGAGATGCGTCACAATATACTGTATAGGGCTCGGAACCTGTGGGCAACACCAACACCGGCACCGTAGTCAAAGTAATATTGAGCTTCCGAAAGCTCGCCTCACACTCATCTGACCATCTTAACGGGGTACCCTTCTGGGTCAACCTGGTCAACGGGGCTGCTATAGATGAGAATGCCTCTACAAACCGACGGTAATAACCGACCAATCCCAAGAAACTCCGGATCTTTGTAGCTATGCGGTCTAGGCCAGTTCTTGACTGCCTCAATCTTCTTAGGATCTTCCTGAATACCCTCTGCTGATACAACGTGCCCCAAAAAGGCGACAGAGCTCAACCAAAACTCGTATTTTGAAAACTTAGCATATAACTGGCAGTCTCTTAGAGTCTGGAGAACGATCCGGAAATGTTGTTCATGCTCCTCTCGACTGTGGGAGTAGATCAAGATATCATCAATAAACACAATCACAAAGGAATCCAAATAGGGCTTGAACACCCGGTTTATCAAGTCCATAAATGCTACTAGGGCATTTGTCAGCCCAAATGACATCACTAGAAACTTATAATGCCCATACCGAGCCCGAAAAGCTACCTTAGGGACATCGGATGCCCTAATACTCAACTGACTGTAGCCAGACCTCAAGTCGATCTTTGAAAACACCTTGGCACCCTGAAGCTGATCAAATAAGTTGTCAATCCTTAGCAATGGATACTCGTTCTTGATGCTGACTTTGTTTAACTGCCGATAATTTGTGCACATCCTTATCGATCCATCCTTCTTCTTCACAAACAACACGGGCACACCCTAGGGCGAGACACTAGGTCTAATAAAGCCCTTATCAAGCAAATCTTTCAACTGCTCCTTCAATTCTTTCAACTCTAGTGGGGCCATACGGTTTGGCGGAATGGAAATGGGCTGAGTGCCCGGAGCCAAATCAATACAGAAGTTGATATCCCTGTCCGGTGGCATCCCTGGTAGGTTCTGCAGGAAACACCTCTAGAAACTCACGAACGACCGGTACTAAATCCATGGAAGGAACCTTTGCACTAGAATCGCGGACATAAGCCAAATAAGCTAAACACCCCTTCTCGACCATATGTCAAGCCTTCACGTACGAGATAACCCTACTGGTAGAATGGCCTAGAGTCCCTCTCCACTCCACTCTAGGCGACCCCGGCAAGACTAAGGTCACTATCTTGGCGTGACAATCCAATATAGAATTATAAGCTGACAGCCAATCCATCCCTAAAATGATATCAAAATTGACCATATCGAGAAGTAGGAGAACTATACGAGTCTCAAGACTCCCAATGGTAACCACACACAAACAATAAACGCGATCTACAACAATACCATCTCCCACAGGAGTAGACACATACACGGGAACACTCAAAGAATCACGAGGCACAACCGAAGATGAAGCAAACTAGGATGAAACGTAGGAATAGGTAGAACCCGGATCAAGCAGAACTGAGGCATCTCTATTGCAAACTGAACCGTACCTGTGATGACCGCGTCAGATGACTCGGCCTCAGGCCTGGATGGAAAAGCATAGCATCGAGGCTCGGCCCCACCACTCTGAACCATATCTCTAGGACGACCTCCTACTGGCTGGCCTCCACCACTAGCGGCCTGGCCTCCACCTCGAACATCCTGACCTCTACCTGTAACTCCCTGGCCCCTACCTTTAGCTGGCTGAGCGGGCGGTGATGCAACCGGTGTCGGAATCATGGAACGAGAACTCTGCTGTGGTGTACCCACCCAATAATCTCGGGTTGGTCCTCCTGATATGCCCAAAACCACCACACTCAAAAAATCCATCCTGGTGCTATGGCTGCTAAAACTGAGACTGACCCAGACAGGCCGAATGACCACGATAACAAATATGAATAGGAGGTGCACTGATAGGAGCTGGCGGTACACTGTAGGATGGCTGCCCAGAATGAGGCACATAAGGACCACGCCTCCCTGAAGCATTGTGGGATGCCTGATGTGCTGACTGAAACGGTCTGGAAGGATGGCCTCTACCAAAAGTACCCTTGCCTCCAGGCAAGGGACCACTGAATCCACCAGAATGACGAGGTCTCTTGTCGGATCCCTGACCACTCCCCTGAGCTAGTACTATCTCGACTCGCCTGGCAACATTGGTTGCCACCTGAAAAGAAATCTCACTCCCAGCCTCCTTAGCCATCTGCAATCTGATAGGCTGAGCAAGTCCCTCAATAAACCTCCTCACCATCTCCCTCTCAGTATGAAGCGGAAGAATAGCATGGCGGGCCAGATCCACAAATCGAGACCCGTGAGTAACAGTCATAGAACCCTGTTGCAGATGCTCAAACTGCCTCCGATAGTCCTTTCTCTGAGTGATAGGAAGGAAATTATTAAGAAATAGCTGAGAGAATAAGTCCCAAGTGAGAGCAGGCGACCCAGCTAGTCTGGTCAACATATAATCCCTCCACCATTTCTTGGCGGAACCCGAAAAATGAAATGCAATAAAGTCGACCCCATTGGTCTCCGCTATCCCCATGTTCCGTAGCACCTCATGACAGTTGTCCAGATAGTCCTGGGGATCCTCTGAAAATGCACCGCCAAAAGTGAACTGGGAAAAGCTTGGTAAACCTATCCAATCTCCACAAAGCCTCAAAAGACATAGCCGATCCATCACCGGTATGTGCCGCAACACCCGGCTAAACTACCCTAATAGGCTGAGCGGCTGGAGTCTGAAACTGGGGAGCCATTTGCTCCAGAGTGTGAGTAGCGGGAGTCTGTGCTCCTCCCCAGCCTAAGAGACGGCTACTGCTACCGGAAATGTGCCGGTTTGTGCTACACTCTCCATGAGGCTCACTAGACGAACCAAAGCATCTTGAAGTACTGGGGTGGCGATGAACCCCTCTGGGACCTGAGCTGGTCCTGCTGGAACGGTCTGGGCTGGAGCCTCCTCATCAAACTCTACCTGAGGCTCCGCTGCTGGTGCTGCTACTCGAGCTCTAGGCTAAGCCCTGCCCTTGCATCGGCCTCTGGCACGGCCTCGTCCTCGTCCTCTACCCCTTGTAGGAGCTGGTGCTGGGGGCTCTGGCTGCTGCTCAGCTGAAGATGCGGTATGCGTTCTCGCCATCTACAGGAGAACAAAATAGAAGGATTCAATCAGCAATGATAGAATAAAAATTGCACGACAGAGAATAATAGAAGTGAAACTAATCCATCTCTATAGCCTCTGGAAGATAAGTACAAACGTCTCCGTACCGATCCTCCAGACTCTACTAAGTTTTCTCGTGACTCGTGAGACTTATGTAACCTAGTACTCTGATACCAACTTGTCACGACTCGGAATTAAAACCGTCAGGACCGTGATGGCGCCTAACATTTCAATTGCTAGGCAAGCCAACATTAGAACAATTTATCCATTTTTAACAATTGAATTAAATAAGGAAAGGTAACTGGAATAACTGAAATATCAATTTGGAAGATAAAACTGCCAAATGTCTATTAAAAATCCTTGAACCCGGTGTCACAAGTGCACGAGCTTCTAAAGTAATACATATAAAGGTTTCAAATAAGTACATAGTTGTCTGAATGAAGTTTTACAGATAAAAAGAAAAGAGGATGGGGGCTCCAGGAGCTACGAGCGCTGAATAGCCATACATCAAGTCTCTGCGAATGTTCAATACGGGCATTGTAATAACTGCCGTTAGGATCGACTCCAAAAATTGCACAGTGTGCAGAGCCTAACCTCGACAAAGTAGTGACGAGGCTAAGGCGGGTCACCTACACTATAACCTGTACGCAGTATATAATAATGACAGAATGATGGAAGTACTGAACAGATTTAAATAGCCAACAGAAATTGATAACCATAGCCTAGAAAATAGATCAGTGTTGTTCAGAATTACCAATCTTGACCAGTTCAAATAATAATACTAAGAAACAACGCAGCTCAAAAAATAGAAACATATAGGTTGTTGGGGAGCGCAACCCGATCCCACCAAACACACATAATCCTCCATTATTCCACCGTAACAATATCAATAATAGTAAATATTATATACTTTTTGTGGCGCGCAACCCGATCCTACCATATATCAATATCAATATCATAATTCACCCTTATTTCACCATATCAATCCACCGTTATTCCACCTGTTGCAGCGTGCAACTCGATCCCACCGTATATACATATTCACCCTTATTACACCATATCAATCCTCCCTTATTACACCTGATGCGGCGTGCAGCCCGATCCCACCATATCAGTACCAAACACTTAATGTACACAGTCAAATCAATAATCTAAATCACAATGCCTTTACGATAAGTAAATACCAAACCAAACAAAGAAAAGGAAACCTTCTTCAACATAGAAGCGACACAAATAATACTACACAACGAGATCNGACCTCCATTGTTGTTGATTTTGTCCTTGAGCATTGTTTCTTTGACCTTGATAATTGCTGACATATTGAACTTCTTCGTCTTGCTCATTGAATGAATCACCTTGATCATAACCACTATCATCTTGCATAAATAGTTCCGGACGGCTCTGCATTTTTTGACCTTGTTGCCATCTTTTGTTTACCACCATATTCACACCTTCCATTGCATGAATTTGTCTTAGCCCTTGAACTTGTTGAAGTTGGGCCTTGGCCAATTGGTTCATGGTAGTTGTCAACTCGGCAATAGCTTGCCCATGGTCATGTAGCTCCTTGTGTAGGTAAATAACATTAGGGTCACCTTGCGGAACATTGGCTCTACTTCGCCACGCCGAAGAGGTATCCGCCATCTCATTAAGAATTTCACAATCTTCAGCGTATGGCGTGTTCATGAAGTTCCCCCCGTTGAGTTGGTTAGCCACACATTGATTAGTTGTGCTGATCCCCCATGTAGAAGGTCTGTTGGATCATGGCCTCAGTCATATCATTGTTCGGGCACTCTTTAACCATGGCACGATATATTTCCCAAATCTCATGCAATGGCTCATTGGGTTCTTGCTTGAAAGCAAGAATCTCATCCCGAAGCATTGCCATATGTCCCGGAGAGAAGAATTTGGAGATGAACTTCTCTACCAACTCATCCCAAGTGTGGATGGAATGGTTGGGCAACCTCTCTAACCAGTCCAATGCTTTTCCCCGTAGAGAAAAGGGAAGTAGCCTTAACCTCAGTGCGTCGTCAGAAACATTTGTTTGCTCGCTCCCCCAACAAGTATCGACGAAACCCTTGAGATGCTTGTGGGCATTTTGATTCGGAGCCCCGGTGAAGAAACCCCGTTGCTCAAGTAGTGTAAGCATCACGTTGGTGACTTGGAAGCTGCCCGCCCTAATGCGAGGCGGGACTATAGCACTTGCATAACCCTCATTCGGCAATTGTCAGTGGGCTGCCGCTCTTTGTGGAGGTGGGGGAGGGGAGGGCACATTTTCATGAGGCGGGCAACCTCGTCTATTAGCTTGAGGTTCAAGAGGAACCTCATCCACTGCATCATCGTCCACTTCCTCCCCAAAGGCACATTTCCAATGGGCTCATTGTTGAGAGCCATTTTCGTACCTAAAATCAATTCAAACACAAAATTAGTGACATGGAAGGAAAAGAAGACATAGCACACAAAAACCTAGAAATATAGCTAAATTCGTTTAACTCCTCAACGACGGCACCAAAAATTGATATCACCCAAACTCACACCACAATTATAGGTAGTGAGGCGGTCGAAGCAATAATAAAACCCAACGCGAGTCGGGGTCGATTCCTCGGCATTAGAAATGGATTAGGTATACACCTAGTGTAATTGTATAATGTGCCACAATTTGCACTTCCACATTCTTGTTGGTTGTTTCTATTTCTACTTTTAACTAATGATTGCAAATAATAAATTAGAAGATAATGTTTTTGTTTTTGGTTGTTTTTCAAATGATAAAGGATCTAGGGTCATGACTTTCACCTAGGTGTCTACCTAAAGGTTGTAAACTATAGGGCAAGTTTGATTAATCGGGATCGTAATACAACAATCGCACGCAATTGCTCACTCTATACCTCTCGGTAGTTTGAGTGATTTTGCCCTGTTTGGCTTTGTCAAGCCCAAATGGGTATTGCACAAATCAAGTGATACATGCTCAAGTCGGGTCTTACTATCTCTAGACTTGACCCTTTAATTGGGGCTATCAATTTCTTGAGTTCACCCCAATTCCTTGTTAGCCAAGCTTTCCTGAACTTAGTCTGTTTTTCTCAAGTGAAGACTAGGTCAAATAGGCATGAATCAATATTTGCAACCATTAATTCTAGAATTCAAGCATAAAAAAGGCTAAATATCACTAACCCAATCACAAACAAGCCCTAAAATTAATTATCCATTAAGTACCCACACTAGAGTTGAGCCACAACCCTAGCTAAAGATTTAGCTACTCATGAAAAATAAAGAAATAAAAGAAGAAATTAATATAGAATGCATAATAATTGATTAGGCAAAGAAAATCTAATGTTTAGAAGTCAATCTAGTACAAAACTACTCGAAGAAGTAAAGAAAACCGCCAGGTGCACCTCTGCAAACTAAACTCAACCTAAAACTGACAAAAAGTTCTATTTATACAAAGCTGAAAATTTCTGACAAAAATGCCCCTGCGAAGGTTGTGCGACCGCATAATTCTGGTGCGATCCGCACAATGGGCTTCTGCGGCCATACAATTATCGTGCAGTCCGCAGTCTTTGGAACTTTATGCTTGGAAATTCAGGCTTTTGCGGTCCGCATAAAAGTGGGTGTGGCCGCACTTTTGATTATGCGGTCGCACAAAAGTGATGAGGTCTACACTCTTCTGCTTTTGGACTTGAAACAGCTCTCTGATTCTTAAATCTTGCGGACCGCATAATAATGACTGCGGCCGCACTTGACCTCCTGCGGCCGCACAATTTCGGTGCGGTCCGCACTCCATGAGCTGGCCAAACACTACTCTCTGAATCTCCCTTCTGCGGCCGCACTAGAATTGTGCGCTCCGCAGTGCTAGCCTTTTTGCCCTATTTTAGTTCTCGTTCACTTTTGACTCCTTTATGAGTTGATTTTGACTTCATTGGCTCGTTTCCCAATATTCCTGCAAGTAAGCACATTTCGTTAGTTTCCGGGAATACCTTTAAGCAGTTTTGAGCTGAAACGCAACTAAAAGAAAGCAAATAAGCGGTCAAAATCCCTACTTATCACAAACTCCGATGATCCGTGAACAACTCACACGACACGCCATAAAGATAGTGCCTCCAAATCTTCAGCGCGTGAACAATGGCTGCAAGCTATAAGTCATGAACATGGTAGTTCATCTCCTGAACCTTCAGCTGCCGTGAAACATATACTACCTTGCCACCCTGCATCAATACTGCACTAAGTCCAATACGAGATGCGTCACAATATACTGTATAGGGCTCGGAACCTGTGGGCAACACCAACACCGGCACCGTAGTCAAAGTAATATTGAGCTTCCGAAAGCTCGCCTCACACTCATCTGACCATCTTAACGGGGTACCCTTCTGGGTCAACCTGGTCAACGGGGCTACTATAGATGAGAATGCCTCTACAAACCGACGGTAATAACCGACCAATCCCAAGAAACTCCGGATCTTTGTAGCTATGCGGTCTAGGCCAGTTCTTGACTGCCTCAATCTTCTTAGGATCTTCCTGAATACCCTCTGCTGATACAACGTGCCCCAAAAAGGCGACAGAGCTCAACCAAAACTCGTATTTTGAAAACTTAGCATATAACTGGCAGTCTCTTAGAGTCTGGAGAACGATCCGGAAATGTTGTTCATGCTCCTCTCGACTGTGGGAGTAGATCAAGATATCATCAATAAACACAATCACAAAGGAATCCAAATAGGGCTTGAACACCCGGTTTATCAAGTCCATAAATGCTACTAGGGCATTTGTCAGCCCAAATGACATCACTAGAAACTTATAATGCCCATACCGAGCCCGAAAAGCTACCTTAGGGACATCGGATGCCCTAATACTCAACTGACTGTAGCCAGACCTCAAGTCGATCTTTGAAAACACCTTGGCACCCTGAAGCTGATCAAATAAGTTGTCAATCCTTAGCAATGGATACTCGTTCTTGATGCTGACTTTGTTTAACTGCCGATAATTTGTGCACATCCTTATCGATCCATCCTTCTTCTTCACAAACAACACGGGCACACCCTAGGGCGAAACACTAGGTCTAATAAAGCCCTTATCAAGCAAATCTTTCAACTGCTCCTTCAATTCTTTCAACTCTAGTGGGGCCATACGGTTTGGCGGAATGGAAATGGGCTGAGTGCCCGGAGCCAAATCAATACAGAAGTTGATATCCCTGTCCGGTGGCATCCCTGGTAGGTTCTGCAGGAAACACCTCTAGAAACTCACGAACGACCGGTACTAAATCCATGGAAGGAACCTTTGCACTAGAATCGCGGACATAAGCCAAATAAGCTAAACACCCCTTCTCGACCATATGTCAAGCCTTCACGTACGAGATAACCCTACTGGTAGAATGGCCTAGAGTCCCTCTCCACTCCACTCTAGGCGACCCCGGCAAGACTAAGGTCACTATCTTGGCGTGACAATCCAATATAGAATTATAAGCTGACAGCCAATCCATCCCTAAAATGATATCAAAATTGACCATATCGAGAAGTAGGAGAACTATACGAGTCTCAAGACTCCCAATGGTAACCACACACAAACAATAAACGCGATCTACAACAATACCATCTCCCACAGGAGTAGACACATACACGGGAATACTCAAAGAATCACGAGGCACAACCGAAGATGAAGCAAACTAGGATGAAACGTAGGAATAGGTAGAACCCGGATCAAGCAGAACTGAGGCATCTCTATTGCAAACTGAACCGTACCTGTGATGACCGCGTCAGATGACTCGGCCTCAGGCCTGGATGGAAAAGCATAGCATCGAGGCTCGGCCCCACCACTCTGAACCATATCTCTAGGACGACCTCCAACTGGCTGGCCTCCACCACTAGCGGCCTGGCCTCCACCTCGAACATCCTGACCTCTACCTGTAACTCCCTGGCCCCTACCTTTAGCTGGCTGAGCGGGCGGTGATGCAACCGGTGTCGGAATCATGGAACGAGAACTCTGCTGTGGTGTACCACCCAATAATCTCGGGTTGGTCCTCCTGATATGCCCAAAACCACCACACTCAAAAAATCCATCCTGGTGCTATGGCTGCTAAAACTGAGACTGACCCAGACAGGCCGAATGACCACGATAACAAATATGAATAGGAGGTGCACTGATAGGAGCTGGCGGTACACTGTAGGATGGCTGCCCAGAATGAGGCACATAAGGACCACGCCTCCCTGAAGCATTGTGGGATGCCTGATGTGCTGACTGAAACGGTCTGGAAGGATGGCCTCTACCAAAAGTACCCTTGCCTCCAGGCAAGGGACCACTGAATCCACCAGAATGACGAGGTCTCTTGTCGGATCCCTGACCACTCCCCTGAGCTAGTACTATCTCGACTCGCCTGGCAACATTGGTTGCCACCTGAAAAGAAATCTCACTCCCAGCCTCCTTAGCCATCTGCAATCTGATAGGCTGAGCAAGTCCCTCAATAAACCTCCTCACCATCTCCCTCTCAGTATGAAGCGGAAGAATAGCATGGCGGGCCAGATCCACAAATCGAGACCCGTGAGTAACAGTCATAGAACCCTGTTGCAGATGCTCAAACTGCCTCCGATAGTCCTTTCTCTGAGTGATAGGAAGGAAATTATTAAGAAATAGCTGAGAGAATAAGTCCCAAGTGAGAGCAGGCGACCCAGCTAGTCTGGTCAACATATAATCCCTCCACCATTTCTTGGCGGAACCCGAAAAATGAAATGCAATAAAGTCGACCCCATTGGTCTCCGCTATCCCCATGTTCCGTAGCACCTCATGACAGTTGTCCAGATAGTCCTGGGGATCCTCTGAAAATGCACCGCTAAAGTGAACTGGGAAAAGCTTGGTAAACCTATCCAATCTCCACAAAGCCTCAAAAGACATAGCCGATCCATCACCGGTATGTGCCGCAACACCCGGCTAAACTACCCTAATAGGCTGAGCGGCTGGAGTCTGAAACTGGGGAGCCATTTGCTCCAGAGTGTGAGTAGCGGGAGTCTGTGCTCCTCCCCAGCCTAAGAGACGGCTACTGCTACCGGAAATGTGCCGGTGTGTGCTACACTCTCCATGAGGCTCACTAGACGAACCAAAGCATCTTGAAGTACTGGGGTGGCGATGAACCCCTCTGGGACCTGAGCTGGTCCTGCTGGAACGGTCTGGGCTGGAGCCTCCTCATCAAACTCTACCTGAGGCTCCGCTGCTGGTGCTGCTACTCGAGCTCTAGGCTAAGCCCTGCCCTTGCATCGGCCTCTGGCACGGCCTCGTCCTCGTCCTCTACCCCTTGTAGGAGCTGGTGCTGGGGGCTCTGGCTGCTGCTCAGCTGAAGATGCGGTATGCGTTCTCGCCATCTACAGGAGAACAAAATAGAAGGATTCAATCAGCAATGATAGAATAAAAATTGCACGACAGAGAATAATAGAAGTGAAACTAATCCATCTCTATAGCCTCTGGAAGATAAGTACAAACGTCTCCGTACCGATCCTCCAGACTCTACTAAGTTTTCTCGTGACTCGTGAGACTTATGTAACCTAGTACTCTGATACCAACTTGTCACGACTCGAAATTAAAACCGTCAGGACCGTGATGGCGCCTAACATTTCAATTGCTAGGCAAGCCAACATTAGAACAATTTATCCATTTTTAACAATTGAATTAAATAAGGAAAGGTAACTGGAATAACTGAAATATCAATTTGGAAGATAAAACTGCCAAATGTCTATTAAAAATCCTTGAACCCGGTGTCACAAGTGCACGAGCTTCTAAAGTAATACATATAAAGGTTTGAAATAAGTACATAGTTGTCTGAATGAAGTTTTACAGATAAAAAGAAAAGAGGATGGGGGCTCCAGGAGCTACGAGCGCTGAATAGCCATACATCAAGTCTCTGCGATGTCCAATACGGGCATTGTAATAACTGCCGTTAGGATCGACTCCAAAAATTGCACAGTGTGCAGAGTGTAGTATCAGTACAACTGACCCCATGTACTGTCAAGTGCCGAGCCTAACCTCGACAAAGTAGTGACGAGGCTAAGGCGGGTCACCTACACTATAACCTGTACGCAGTATATAATAATGACAGAATGATGGAAGTACTGAATAGATTTAAATAGCCAACAGAAATTGATAACCACAGCCTAGAAAATAGATCAGTGTTGTTCAGAATTACCAATCTTGACCGGTTCAAATAATAATACTAAGAAACAACGCAACTCAAAAAATAGAAACATATAGGTTGTTGGGGCGCGCAACCCGATCCCACCAAACACACATAATCCTCCATTATTCCACCGTAACAATATCAATAATAGTAAATATTATATATTTTTTGTGGCGCGCAACCCGATCCTACCATATATCAATATCAACATCATAATTCACCCTTATTTCACCATATCAATCCACCGTTATTCCACCTGTTGCAGCGTGCAACTTGATCCCACGTACTATANAGCGCTATCATAATAAGGCCTGAAAGCCTGAACATATCAATATGAGGCTTGAAAGCCTTCTCACAATACACTCGAGGCCTGAAAGCCTCCTCACATATCGCTCGAGGCTTGAAAGCCTCCTCACATATCACTCGAGGCCTGAAAGCCTCCTCACATATCCTCACATATGGCCCTCGGCCTCAATCAGTCCAAAAATAGTCATAGCCCCTCGGGCATCAGTAAAAACAACAACGCTCAGCTCAAATAATAGTTCAAATATCAGATGAAAACTCAAGGTTGAGTAAAAAAATATAGCTGAGTTCATGAAAGAGTGTAATTCAAATGGACTGAGTTCAAATAATATTTAAAATAGTGAGGAAAACAGTGATGATAGCTCACAAGGAGCTCAAACAGTCGGCAATAAGCCCAAGTATAGCAATAAGCCCAAGTCATAGTGAAAAACAACAAGTCATAGTGAGATACGCGGTAAAATCAACAACCGGGACGGACCAAGTCCCAATCCCCAATAGTAAATGACCCCGCGCTCATCATTGAATGCGTGTCTTATCTCAACATAGCACCAAGTTCTGCAAATCCGGGGTCTCAAACCCTCAGGACATCATCTAAAATCATTACTCACCTCTAGCCGGCCAAAAGTCTAGCTCACTAAGCCTTTTCCCCTCGAATCGACCTCCTCGCGCATCGAATCTGATCGAAACCACAAGGAATACGTTACAATAGGCTAAGGGAACATAACCCAATCGAAAAGACTTGAAAATTATCAAAAATCACGAAGTTGGCAAAACCCGAGCCCCGGGCCCACTTCTCGAAAAATTACAAAATTTACATCACCGGATTCCTCGTCTCGCCACGAGTCTATACATATCAAATTTACCAAAATCGGAGTCCATTTGACCCTTCACATTCCATTTTTAAATTACCAATTCTCAAGCCCTAGCTATACCCCTTTTGATGAATTTCAACCAATTTCCATGTTAAATTTATCATAATCTCGTGTATTTAGGCCAAGGAACTTACCTCCAGTCAATCATCCTTGAATCCCTCTTCAATTTGTCCCAAAGAGCTCTCAAAATACTCAACAATGGAGGAAAATAGACCAAGCTTCGCGAATGATATGATTTAAAAACCCTTCTGTCCAGGTGCAATTTACCTTATGCGAACGCGGTCAACACCCCCGCGTTCGCGATGGCCAGAAAATAATGACCAGGAGTTAACCCTACGCGAACGCAGTGCCCAATCTGCGAACGCGATGATTTAGAAACTTTAACTACGCGAACGCGTGCCCTATGACGCGAACGCATTGAACAATTTCACAAGGCCTTGATTCCCTTCTACGCGAACGCGTTACCACCAATGCGAACGCGATGCTTTGCCTTCCAGAACTTCGCGAATGCGGCCCTCTTCCACGCGAACGCGAAGACCAAATTCCCAAGCCCTCACATTTCCTCTACGTGTTCGCGACATCACCCATGCGAACGCGGAGGGCAAATCTCTGCAACACCAACAACTGAAAATCTGCTACTTTTAAAGTTCAAAATTGGTCCAATTGACCACCCGAAATCACCCCGAGGCCCCTGGGACCTCAACCAAAAGTGCCAACACATCCTAAAACATTATTCAAACTTGTTCCAATCTTCAAAACACATCAAACAACGCTAAAACCATTAAATCACATCGGATTCAAGCCTAAGTTTCTTCAAAACTTCCGAAATACGTATTTGATCAAAATCCAGACCAAAACACCTCCGAATGACCTGTAATTTTGCACACACATCCAAAATCACCTAACGAAACTACTGCAACTCCCGAAATCCCATTCTGACCTCCGGATCAAAATCTCACCTACCAACCGGAATTCGCCAAAATACTAACTTCGCCAATTCAAGTCTAATTCTACACCGCACCTCTAAAATCAATTCCGATTGCACTCCTAAGTCACAAATCATCCTTGCTAACCGAATCACCGGAATTCACATCCGAGCCCTCTAACTCAATAGTCAACATCCGGTTGACTTTTCCAATATAAGCCTTCCTTAAAGAGACTAAATGTCTCATTTTCTACCAAAACCAAACCAATTCGACTGTAACTCACCAAATGCCGATAATGAAACATGAAGAAGCAATAAACGGGGAAAACGGGGCGGTAACACATGAGACGACGGGTCGGGTCGTCACATCCTCCCCAACTTAAACAAATGCTCGCCTCGAGCGGGTCAAGAAACATACCTGAAGTCTCAAATAGGTGAGGATATCTGCTCCGTATCTCCTGCTTGGTCTCCCAGGTAGCCTCCTCCACGGACCGACCTCTCCACTGCACCTTCACCGAAGCTATATCCTTTGATCTCAACTTCCGAACCTGACGACCCAAAATAGCCATTGGCTCCACATCATAGGTCAAATCATCATCGAACTGTACCGTGCTGAAGTCTAACACATGAGACGGGTCCCCAACATACTTCCGGAGCATGGAAACATGGAATACCAGATGAACCCCCGACAAGCTGGGTGGCAAAGCAAGCATATAGGCCACCTCCCCAATCCTCCTAAGTACCTCAAAAGGCCCAATGAACCGCGGACTCAGCTTTCCTTTCTTTCCAAACCACATAACGCCCTTCATGGGCAAAACCTTTAACAAGACCTTCTCGCCCACCATATAAGATACATCTCGAACCTTCCGGTCCGCATAACTCTTCTGACGCGACTGAGCTGTACGAAGTCTCTCCTGGATCACTTTCACCTTCTCTAAGGCATCCTGGACCAACTCGGTCCCTAATAGTCTAGCCTCGCCGGGCTCAAACCAACCAACCGGAGATCTACACCGTCTCCCATATAAGGCCTCATACGGTACCATCTGAATACTGGATTGGTAGCTGTTGTTGTAAGCAAACTCTGCAAGTGGCAAGAACTCAGCCCAAGAACCTCCAAAATATATAACACAAGCACGCAAAATGTCCTCCAATATCTGAATAGTGCGCTCGGACTGCCCGTCCGTCTGAGGATGAAAGGCTATGCTCAACTCCACCTGTGTACCCAACTCCTGCTGAAAAGTCCTCCAAAACTGGGAAGTGAACTGAGTACCTCTATCCGAGATAATAGAAACTGGGACCCCATGCAACCGAACAATCTCCCGGATGAAAATCCCTGCCAGCCGCTCTGAAGAATAGGTCCTACACACCAGAATGAAGTGCGCGGACTTGGTCAGCCGATCCACAATCACCCAAATCGAATCAAACTTCCTCGAGGTCCGAGGGAGACCACTCACAAAATTCATAGTAATCCTCTCCCACTTCCACTCTGGAATATCCATCCGCTGAAGTACACCACCGGGTCTCTGATGCTCATATTTCACCTGCTGACAATTGAGACACCGAGCTACATAACCCACAATGTCTTTCTTCATTCTCCTCCACCAGTAGTGCTGCCTCAAATCCTGATACAACTTCGCGGCACTCGGATTAATGGAATACCGCGAGCTGTGGGCCTCCTCTAATATCAACTCCCGAAGCCCATCCACATTGGGCACGTAAATCCGGCCCTGCATCCTCAACACGCCCTCATCATCAATAGTCACATCTCTGGCATCACCATGCTGGACCCTGTCCATAAGGACAAGCAAATGCGGATCATCATACTGGCGCTCTCTAATGCGGTCATACAAGGAAGACCGAGAAACCACACAAGCCAACACCCGATTAGGCTCTGAAATGTCTAACCTCACCATCCGATTGGCCAAAGCCTGAACATCGACTGCAAAGGGACGCTCCCCAACTGGAATGTACGCCAAACTACCCATACTAACCGTCTTCCGGCTCAAAGCATCAGCCACTACATTGGCCTTCCCCGGATGATACAGAATGGTAATATCATAGTCCTTGAGTAACTCAAGCCACCTCCGCTACTTCAAATTAAGGTCCTTCTGCTTGAACAAATGCTGAAGACTGCGATGATCAGTGAATACCTCACAAGATACGCCATATAGATAGTGCCTCCAAATCTTCAAAGCATGAACTATAGCAGCCAACTCCAAATCATGTACAGGGTAGTTCTTCTCATGGTGCT
>NW_017675010.1:0-57496 GCF_001879085.1 Nicotiana attenuata
GGAGGAATGGTGGAACATCTACAATCAATGCAAGGTAACAACGCAAGAATTCCAGTGGAAAGATACAAGTTCAAGGCAACACAAAGAGCAAGTTAGAAGATATAGATAGAACTCTTTGTAATTCATAGATCATAGCTTAGTCCAGCTTCTTTAGTTTTTATACGGTGTAATAAGGAGGTCAGCGAGCAGTAGCAGCAGCAACAGCAATGAAATCACAGCTCTTGGTAGTCCCAGCTACTAGACCTTCCCGAACTACACTGACCTGATTCCTGTTTGGCCCAGGATATGTAGGCAACCTCTGAAGCAGGGTGCGGTCAGGCTTTTTCAAAAATTGCTTCACACGGAATATGCAGAAGGGCAAAAATCATTCATTTCTGCTCACTTATCTTTGCACGAAAACTCTTTGTGTTTCCGAGCAAAGAGGGGCAACTGTGAGCACGTGATTTTTGCCCTATATATGAATTATTCCCATAAAATTCGAACAAATGATTTTTCTTTATTTTTTTTACAATTTCTGTGCATTTTTGTGTCATTTTGGATAATTGTTTGCATTTTTGTTTGTGCATGTTAATTCATATAAAATACAAAATACGCATCTGCAGTCGGGGTTTTATCTCATATTTTACCATTAATTAGGGATTAATTTGTTTTTAGAACATAATATAAGGAAAATAACAAAAACAGTCCGTTTTGCATTTTTAATTGTTAGTCGTTGAATTTGTCACGAAATAGATTTTAAGCGATTTTAGGAATTAATTAGCTTAAGTTTGGAGTTAAATTAGGTCTTGTTAATTTTACAAAAAGAGAAATAAATACAATAAACAAAATAGAATACAAAAGAAAAAGAAAGAAAACAATAATAAAAAATATAGAATCAATTTTGGGCCAAGTTTCTGGCCCACATTTCAGCCCAAGGGAATTAATTCCCTTCCCAACCCCAGGCCCAGTTTACCCCCGACCCAGGTCGGTCCAAGAGGTGCCCAAATGACACCGTTTGATTCCGATCAAATCTCAGCCGTCGAGGTAAAGAGATCTGACGCTGAGAACTGATAAGGATTTAATTTATAAATGTTCGGATTAAAGGCTCCCCCTAACCCCTTCAATCCGTGCTCCCCATTCCCCCCCGAACGCGCGTGTAACGCCTCCGCATCACCACCCTCTCCGCCCAGCCCCCACCGTCCCTCTGCCGTCCCGCCGCCGGCCCGGACAAATCGCCGCCTGGCGGCGGCGTGCTCCGATCAACCCCAAAAATTACCCACCCCAGATTCCCCTTCTCCCCTTTACCCGAATCCACTTCCTTTGCTTTCCAATCTACTGGAACTCGTCGAATATCCGTTCAAAATTTTTTGGCCAATTCGCCGGTTATGCCAACGGTGCCCAAATTAAAGCAACATCGGACCGCCTTTGACCTCCTCTACCCAACCCCCAATAGGCCACTTGTCTCAAACATGGCCGGATTGCTCAAATATTAGATCGAAAATCTGGGCCAAAACTTCAACTCACCCAAATACCAAATTTACACGCATATACTCTTCTCGACCCTCCTCCACCTGAGTCCCTAACCAGGAATCTTTCGAATATTGCCAAAGCTTCTCGAATTTTAGATCTCAGACTGGCAGAAACCCTAGCTCAGAAAATCTTGGGGATTTTGGACCGTAATTTCCCTAATCATGTGTGTTCTTTTGGAAAACACACGATTGGGGATGTTTACGTGTCAAGAATCCCGGAGGATTCAAAACAACAAATGGCCAGTCGGAGTTCGTCCCATAGTCAGTCGAAATGATCAGTAAGTTTTGATTCTGTCTTTGACTATGTGTATATATTTTCTATCTTGTTTGTAATTGGTTTTTAGATTTAGCTTAATTTTTGTCGGCTCAATTTTAATCCCTGTTTCTGGTTAAACCTTAGTTTTAGTTTTAATTTCTTTCATTCTGAAATTGTCCTCTAAGTGCTTGCTTTTAAGTTTATGATTCATTAGGCATCTTGATCAATTCTTAGATTTGTTTTGTTGTAATTTTGTTCTTGTTTGAGTTGATCTGGTCAGCTTAGTCCCGTTTAATCAGTTGTCATCATCAGTAACGCCTTAATTCCAGTGTTTAGCATTGTAAGGTTTTTAGTTTAGGATGGTCTGGTTTAGCTCAGTAATTCCAAGAGGGTTCAAGGGGTAGTATAGGCATGAAAAAGGGTAGTTTCATTAAGATTGGTAATTGTTGAAGTAAAAGTAAGGTGAATAGGAATTGTAATGGGCATAGAACCTTCTAGGATGGGACTATAGTGTAGATTCTAATAAACTTAAGGTAGTTACTTGTGTAACAAGTCAGAAAATAAAGGGGTAAGCACTGAAATTAGAATAGGGACTAAGGGGTAAAAGGAAAATCTGAAAATTGGACCTTAAGTTCACCTATAAATAGGCACTCATTTGCCTTGAGTAGGAAGTTTTTTTGGGCAGTCCTCTAAACCCCTCCCAAAAGGCATAAAACAGAGTTTCTAAAAATCATAAAATTCCTTCAAAACAATACTGATCTCAGCATTGGGATCAGAAATAAGCTGGTTTCGAGTATACTGTTCTATATGTGAAAGTAGCTGCAAGAGAGTTTGTTGAGGTCTATTTGAATTGCTGCAAACTGAGTCTGAGTAATCGATTTGGCTTTGGACTGCACTGGTGCTTGAAATTGTTAGTGTTTTGGTTCATTGCTGGAGTTTTAAACATGTTCCTGAACTTGCTGTGTTGATTGAGTTATTACTGGATTTCAACTTCTTCCTGGGCTGCTGTTGCAAAACTGTCACTGCTTACTATCTTTTCCTTTTTTCTTATTTGCATTACCAGGTACACATTTGAACCGTTCTGCTGTAACTTTAAGCTTGAAATGGAATGCAAATATTCACCTGTTTGATCTTGAATTATGCTGCCTGGACTATGGTGTATTGATAGTTAAATAGGCATTAGATTTAAGTGCACAGCATAGTGTCAATTCAATTTTGTACGTGTGTAAACCCTGGACTGTATAAGTAGACTCTTTGGCTGAATTGTTTGGGACTGTTTTAAATTTGTGGCCAGTCGAACTAGCTCAGTGTACTCCTATGAGCATGTGAATTCTGCAGTTAGTAGTTTTAGTTTGGTTTAGCTTGTGCTGCTAGTGTAGTGTAGCTTGAATTCATGTAATGACTGTTTATTAAACTTGAAGCCAGAGCTGAAATCAGAATGGGGGCCATGTCAGTGTTTAACGTTAGTGTGGGCCCTAATAAGTTGAATTCGAAATTAGGCGTTTTTTCATGTGTACTGTATCCCTGGGTTATGACCTCAACATAAGTGTAATTTGGCTCCGTCAATTTGTGGAATTCCATGGGTATCTGTAGTAGTTAGATAGCCTAAACACGTTGAATATAAAACTGGATTCCAGCCACACCATTGTGAAATAATTGTAATCGCAGTAAGTTTAAATCGTAATTCTGTTTGGTACAAGTGTTGCCGGTGAACTCAAGGCTCAACAGCCTTGTTTTGTTGCTTTGGGCCTTAGTGATTTAAGCGAGTGGCCCAGGCTCAGATCAGATTTCAATGTTCGTTTGGGCCTGGGCCAAAGTCTGTAATTGGCCAAATTTTGGTGTAGACTTGGGTACAATTCTCCTCTGTCGGGCTATCTCGGAGCCCTGTGGTTGGCCTTATTGCAGAATTATCATTTGGTGTGCTTTGATCCAATAATAAATTAATTAGGACCTTTTCTTTTATTATTAACGAATCGAATAGAAAATTGTAGTTACTTTAGGTTTACCCTTTTAAATAATAAAACGGGACGGGCCTCGCCAGATACAATGTAAAATTGCGGGGCCCTCGATAAATGTTTATACTAAAATACCTAGACTTCGGGATGGGTTGTTAGTGAATTCCACAGCCTTCCCCAAAGATAATAACGCAATAGTCTCTTTAGGCACACGATTTTAATAAAATTACCTTCCTAAATTCGGGTGCACATTTATGTGACCCAAATCCAAATCTCAACGAAGTTGAAATGTGCTAACACTCACGGGTGCACTGGTGCGACGTGGTTTGAGACGCATTTTCATGACGTTGCAATTCTCTAAATTAATAAGAATAAAAACGTTTAAAGTTAAAGGCACATAGATTAAAACATGTACTAAAATCAAACAAGTAAGCCAAATATGACAGTTGAGCGACCGTGCTAGAACCACGGAACCCGGGAATGCCTAACACCTTCTCCCGGGTTAACAGAATTCCTTACTCAGATTTCTGGTTCGCTGACTGTTAACAGAGTCATAATTTCCTCGGATCGGGATTCAACAGGTGACTTGGGACACCATTAATCTCCCAAGTGGCGACTCTGAATATTAATAATAAATCCCGTTCCGATTGTCACTTCAAGTTAGAAATAACTCCCTTTATTATACCCTTGCGGGTGTAGTAGATAAAAAGGAGGTGTGACACTGAGAAAGAACATTTTCACCCGATTTGGCACCCCAAGGGCAATAATCAGTGACGAAGGCACTCACATTTGCAATCGAGCCTTTACAAAGTTGTTGGAGAAGTATGATGTACGCCACAAGGTGGCCACCCCATATCATCCACAAACAAGCGGGAAAGTGGAAGTCTCGAATAGTGAAATAAAGAGTGTGCTGACTAAAACTGTGAATGCAACTAGAATAGATTGGGCAAGGAAGTTAGATGATGCACTTTGGGCGTATCGAACCGCTTTCAAAACTCCAATTGGCATGTCACCATACAAGTTGGTGTTTGGGAAGTCGTGTCATTTACCCGTAGAGTTGGAGCATAGAGCTTGGTGGGCGTTGAGGCAGTTGAATCTTGATGGTGAAGCGGCAGGAACAAGTAGAGTAACGAAATTGCACGAGCTTGATGAGTTTAGATATCACGCTTTTGAGAGCACAAGATTATGCAAGGAGAGAATGAAGATGATTCATGATAGGAATATTATTTAGCAGAATTTTAAACCTGGAGATACGATATTGCTATACAACTCCCGTCTGAGGTTGTTTCCGGGCAAATTGAAATCACGATAGTTAGGGCCTTTTCGTGTGGTTGGAATTCACCTCATAGGTGCTGTAGAGATTGCTGCGAGTAATGACTCTCGCACATTTAAAGTCAATGGGCATAGGTTGAAACATTATGTGGCATGGAGGAAGCAAAGGAAGTATCAGTGACCCATTTGATCGATCCTCCAAAGTTGAGCGTACTTTAAATGCGCTTATCTGCGTCGTGGCGCGACGTTAAATCAGGCGCTTCATGGGAGGCAACCCATTGATTTGTTGTATTTGTCGTGCCACGACATTAACTAAGGCGCTGGTTGGGAGGCAACCCAATGCGTAGTGATTTTTAGTGTAGTTAGAATTTGTTATTTTTATTTTTGTAAGTACTAACAAATGCAGGTAAGCTTGGGCGAGTGATAAGTCCATCAGGCGCTGATGGGGGTAGGTAACAGAAAAAGTGAGAAATCTCGAAGCCCAGGTGCGCGGCCGCGCTCAGACCGCGCAAATCGCCAACTTTTCTGCCTCAGGACTGATGTAGCGTGCGCGGCCGCGCTCAGACCGCACAAAACGCCAACTATTCTGCCTCAGGTTTGCCTCCTCGTGCGCGGGCGCGCTCAGACCGCGCAAAACGCCGAACATTCAGCCTCACGTGTGCGGCCGCGCTCGGACTGCGGTCAGACCGTGCACGTAGCTCCTCCTGCCATTTTAGTTAAAGTTATTTTTTTTACTTGTTTTGTTCTTTTAATTTTAATATTCTAACTTACCTCCCCCCCAACCAGATATTCCCCTCTCTTAATCTTATTCATGCCTAACACCTAAACCCTCCCTTACAAATCAAAACACACAACCCCTCCCCATTTTCCCGAAGAACCCCAACCCTCATACTCCCCCATTCACGATCAAATCACACCCACTCCACCCTCTTCTCTCTTCTAACAGTCCCCTCACCTACCCTAACTACAACTCTACCAGGTAAGATCACTTGTTTCAATTATTGTTGGGATATTTGAGTTCTTGGTTATGTAGTAGTTTTCTTTAGTAGATTTCTTTTGTATTGTGCTCTTGTATGCTAGTGGGTTTGTTGAGGTTGTTGTAGATGTGTCTCTTGACATGTGTGGTTGACATTGGGGAAATTGTCCTTGGGTTTGGCTTATCACTTTGTTAATTGGGGACTCCGGTGAATGGTGCATCTAAAGTGTTTGTTAAAATGCCACAGTGAGTTGTTAATGTAAATTGTGACAATTGTGCGGATGAAGTCTGAGTAACCGCCTTTGGTTTACATCTCTTGTGTTTCGCTGCCGATGTTCTTTATTTCAGGTAGTATGGCACCCTCCAAGACACGCCGGACCACTGGTGCTTCCTCCAGCGGCCCAATTGGATCTTCCAGAGCATGCGCTTCAACTCCTGCTTGTCCGTATGATAGTTACAAGTTTGTCTCCAGCGCAGCTCAGGACCGGTTTGGTGATAAGGCATCCAAGAAGCCCATACCAGATAGGGGTAATTGGATCTCTCTAATATGATTGTCCCAACTTGTATAATGAGTTAGTCCGGCGCGGGCTGGATATTTTCTTTGAAGAACCGGATTAAGCAAATTTGATGGTTGTGCGTGCATTTTACGCCAACGTTAAAGAACATGTGAATGGTGTGTGCACAGTGCGCAAGAAGAATGTGGACGCCTCTGTTGAGGCCATTCGGAGAGCATACCGGCTGCCCGCAGTTGTAGCAGAGGCGGAGGACTACTGTGAAGCCCACGACAGACAATTCACCCCGTGGGATTTGTTCTTTGAAACATATGTGTTCCTGGAAAGGATGTTGTGTGGATTATACATGGGCATAAGTTTCATTTGGAGTCACTAACCTTTAAAGGAAAGTGTTGGCTGTATGTCATCAATAACCATCTGCTCCCGTCCTCCACCACCACTGAAGTGAATGGTCCTCGAGCTGCATTGATTTGGTGTTTCATGAATGGCCACAATTTTGACGTGGCCAAGATTATTCACGAGGAGATGCTCACTTATTGTCCGGTGAAGCGGTATGGCTTCTTCTTTCCTTCCCTAGTCACTAGGCTATGCCGGGCAGCACGGGTGCCGGAGAACTTGAGCGTAGATGGAAAAGTGCCGAAAGAGGCTAAGTTTTGAGCGGATAAGGTAACTATTGGGAAGGACCCTGTGGCACCTAGAGGTGCTAATAGTGATGACTCGGATACACCTAAGCAGGGAGCTGATGAGCCAGAGGAAGTAGGAGCTGAGTCGCCCACCCATGAGCATGTTGCGGAAGCCGCAAGACCGTCTGGGGTCGGTCGGGTTACTCGGTTAGCGGCCTTAGAGTAGGAAATGGCAGGGCTGCGTACCACTATGACAGACCCTGACACTGTCTCCGGTTAGGACTGATCTGTTAGGGAAGTTCCTTTACCTCGCATTTCTTTATTTTGTATGACATGAGGATGTTGACACCCAATTTTCCCTATATATTTTCAATATGAAAAATAGCTTCAAGATGATATATATATGCATATATGCAAGTGCTTCATTACTTTTCCTTAATTTTAAAAGATTTTTAAACCTATTTATTCTCCTATTTTTATCCATAAAATTCAGTAATTATTTCCAAAATTATTATTTTTTGGTGATTCACTTATTGCACTTTTATATCTATACTAAAATATAGCCAAGGAAATTTTTGCAAATTTATTTAGTATTTTTAAAGCTAAATTGCATATAATTGCATATTAGCCTCTTTTAAGATTTAACTGCATTTATGTTCGTAAAATTAGGTCTGGTATTTTTAAATAATTAATTATGTATTATAAATCATTTTAGTACCGTCAATTTATTTCCAGAAATTATTTTAGTATTTTTTATAAATCAAATAGGAAAATTAGCTATTTAAATGTTAGCCCCATTTCATTTCGATTATAGCCTAAATTTGACCATAATTTGAATCCCAATTATCGTGGCCCAATTTCTATAAAACCCCGACCCAATTTTGACTAAACCCAACCCAAACCCATCTTCATAATCCGTCCACTTACCCGTTTAATCCAAGCCGTTGATCACCAGATCAACGGCCAAATATTGCCCTTACCTAAATTAATTCCCAACTACCCCTAAACCCTTTCATTTGTTACCCTACGCCGCCTCTGCATTCCCCTCCTCTCCCAAATCCTCTCTACAACAACATCAAACCCTAGCTGCCACCCCCTTAATCTACCCTAATCTATGGCTTTCCATAGTTGCCTAAGACTTGTATCAGCCTCCTACGGCTTCTATGTGTTTGTTGTTGTGGTCTCATGACCAGATTTTGGAGGGGCTTGGTCCAATCTTTGCTCGATGACCTTTCTCCGGTCATCTCTAACCTTTCTCCAGCCAGCCATGGCCACTCGAGCCAGATTCTTGACTTTTCCGGTTAGATCGGTATCTTTTAAAGCCTTTCTCACTTTCTCTGGGTTGTTTGAAACCCTAGCTCTAAGAGCTGTTCGATTTTCTTTCAGATCGATCTTAGATCTGTGCTTATTACAAACTTTTTACGTGTTTGTCGAAGGTTCTTCGATTTTCCTTTCAAAATGACTCTCCATTTTTAACGATTAAGGTTTCCTAAACTCTTCTCCGTTTTTTAGTGTGTTTTTATGATTTTACTATGTATTGTCCATGTTTGCTGCCACCTGGTTCATCATGCTAAAAGCCCTAAGTGTTCTACTCTACCTGGGCTTCTGAAATTCTTTTGGTTTATTCTATACGCATGTTTAGTTCGATTAAGCTCTTTGCGTTTGAATCTTTTTGTCTTGTTTGACTTATCTAATTCTGAGTTCTTACCATCTTTTAAATTCGACTACTGTTGAAACCCTAACTTCCTAAAAGGTTTTCCTCACTTGTTAATGTGAGACCTTTACGTGTTTCTGACTCTCTTACCTGTTAGTTTGGTTCTCTGCATTTTTGATTCTATGTGACTACTTTGACCTACTCGATTGCTGAGCTTCGAATGGTTTTCTTTTACTGCTGAATCCTAGCTTACCCCTACTGCTACTGTATGTTTGTGTTGCTTCTTTGTTAATATGATTGACCCTGCACGCCTAGTATGTCTGTCCCTCCCTTGCTATTTATATTTTAAGGTGCAGAATCATGACCCTTTCTTCACTGATTCTAAATCCTTCAATGTTGCGATTGATAGCCAAAGGGTTTTCTGATGAACCCTAATCTTATTAGTCTGTTCAAATTGATTGATTCCCTTCCTTAATTACTGTGATATTTTACCTTGAATCCTTTTCCAAAATTAAGTATGTTTTCGTACTTAGACTCAAATATTTACCTTCATACTTTTACTACCTCTTATATAGCAAGAATCAATCTGTCCCTAAACTGATTTCTTTCCTTAATTAGCCTGATTAGTATCCGTTTGAGCAGTACTTACTTGATTAATGGGAAGTACTTGTGTTAATTGATTCTGATTGTGATTGTTTTCATGTTTATGTTAAGCCTTTGCTTATTACCTTAATTTCTACTCGTTTTCAAAACTATAAATACCCACCTTCTCTTCTTTCAAACACACGAACACAAGGCATAAAACACTTGAGTTCAGACACACACCTCACTAAAATCTCTCTCTTTTCTTTGTTGCTACTTGTATTGCTGCCTTACCTAGCCGGCTGAAAGCCAAGGCTAGGCTGTGGGAAGCTTGCTCATTTTTCTCTGCATTTTGCATCTTCACTGGTATGTTCTAACTAATTTTCAGCATCAACAACAACATGTTGTTTTTACTGTTTCTTTCATTCTTGTTTGTCTCCTGTGTGTATTTAACCAAGTTCCATTATTAAGCATGCCGTAGTCTGCCTTTTCTGTTCTGAATTAATGCTTCTGTTAATTGCTTATCATGGCTTGTGAACCTTAAATCCCCATCCCCAATGTGTTTGGTATCTATGGTTGGTTTGGGGCATGACAACATTGAATATTGCTGTGCATGACCCAAACTTGATCCCCCTGGGATCATAACCTCCATGTTTCTTCTAGTTGTTGTGTGTTCTGGTTGGCTTATAGGCATGCCATCACCTTCTATTGCTGTGCATGCCCAAAGCTGACCCCTGCCTAAGTACATAGGCTCCTTGCAATGGATAACCAACCCCTGACCCCCCTTTGTATGAAGTTATCAATTCTGTGTTTTAGTAATTACTATTTCCCTAATCACCTTTTACCCCTCTCCTTATCCCCTCAGTTTTAAAACTCCATTCCTGCACTTCCACTATCTTCCTAGACTTAAGTTCTGCCCCTCTTCTGTGAGCCTTGCCTTGAACCCCTTAACCTCCCTCTGAACTTGGATACATAGCGGCTGGCCCTTCCACACTGCACTCATCTCTATCTGGTTCTATGAACCTGGGTGTAAGCACTGCCCGGGGTTCCTTGAGACCCTTAGGGAACTCTGACATACCCAGGTCTGAGCAAGGCTTTGAAACAAGTGGTATTTGAGGCGTTTTGTTCCATAACTCAGAGAGGAAGTCAGAATCAGGATTCCTATGGTTGTAATTTCCCTTTTTATGTATTTTCTTGATGTAATTCAACAACTGGTTTGTAATAATTTGTAATGAACATTTGGGGTTGGCTAGTGAAAAAGGGATGGGTAATTATGCATGCTCAAGGGTAGAAACATGCCTATAGGATTTGTGTTTTGAATGATTCAATTCTGCATTTAGAAAGCATGCTTATAGGACTGTTTTACATCCTGCGCATTCAATTCTGCATTTTAGATACCATGCCTATAGGGGTTCATTTAAAATTCTGCATGTTCAACTTCACACCTAGATAACCTGCCTATTGGACTTTATTCTGCACGCTTTTTTTACCACTTAGACATCATGCTCTAGGATCTAAATGGTTATAAATGAGTATCATGTTTATAAGGTTAAAATCAGTATAATGTATAGAGATCATGCCTATAAAAATTCCCAAGTGAAAACCTGCCTGTTCCCATTTCTCGTTCAACTAGATATCATGTCTATAGGAATTAAATCAGCAACACTAGATATCATGTCTATAGGAGTTAAAACCAGCAATAATGGATGCCATCATCTGCAGAATCTGAGACTAGTCTAATTTAAAATCAGTCTATTCCGAACTAGTTTAAATAATTTAATCCCCTATTTAACACGGTTTAGCAAGCATGCCTATAGGATTTCAAACTGCTCATTGTTAAGTTTGTTACTGCTTTGCCATATTCTGAATCAGTAATAGATACCATGCTCATAGGATTCTGCCCCAAACACTTAGGCAAACCTTATGTAATAACAATAAATAAAATTGAGCCCGTTTCTGATAATTAATAATTGCTACAACCAGCAGGCAGGCCTGATTCGGACTTCTTATCTGAGTTATGTAATAAATTGGTCTGCTTCAATAACTTAAACTCCCTTTTTGCCTTAATATTTTCAGACCCTGCTTGTTGTTTGAGTCATGCTATTTGATTGCTTTGTTTGAGGAAGTATATATGATCCTTCATTGTTTATGTGCTTCCCCTGTTATTGTGCTGCCCTATATGTTTTGTATGTCGCCTTAGATTTTCACCTTTGAAACTCCAAGTCAGCCTAATATCCCTCCCTTTTAGGAATAGTAGTCCTAAGTACCTCCGGGACTGAGAGGAATGGGACGGGTAAGAGCATGCAATAGTGGTCGAGACCAATCCGCGCTTTAGTACCCTAACGGGGTGGGAAAGGTAGATATGGATATGATGATCGGTGCGCTAATACCACGTGTAGCCCCTCTTTGAGGAGTGATTACCGGGTATTGCATTGATGTGATCCATATTATAAATAAACCTAGGACCCCCCCTTCCCCTCTCTTTCTTTGCTTTTAATGTATTGCGATTTCTTTTCAAAAATCAGCCTTTTAATAATTGCTCTTTCAAACCTTGTTTACTTTCAAGCATTTGTGTATTAAAATCCCCTCTTATTTGAGCCTTATCTGCTTACATGTTAATTGCACCAAATTCACAAAGGATTGTCTGGCCGGGAACCACACTAGTGGATCCTGAGGGGTGCCTAACACCTTTCCCTTAGGATAATTTCAAGCCCTTACCCTATCTCTGGTTATCAAAATGTAGTTGTAGTTGAGACTTGTAGGTGTCCTAATGCACCATAAATCATTAGGTGGCGATTCTTCAAAAATGCAAAATCCAGTTCCCAAAAGGAACGAGTTGCCCCATACCCAAAATGTCATTAACCCGATTCTCCCGACGCGAGGAGGGAAAAAAGAGGACATGCCATCTTTTTAAGTGTGGGGTAGGGGATACTTCTTTTGTATGTTGTATATATATAGGAACATATTTTAATTTTGGTCTTTAGTTAGTTGTCTAAATGTGTGATTCGACTTGTCTCGACGATGGATATCACTCGACGGGTTTCTTGAGGGTCTAAGTCAATTGACAAAAAAAGGAAAAGTAAAAGAGAAAAACAAGAAAAAGAGAAGAAAAGATTTCCTTTTGTAGGTAGTGTATTAATTCCTCCTTGGTTTTTCTTTGGACCGCAATTCTTTTCCAAGGGTTTTGTTTGAACCGGGTGTAGTTAGTTTATTTTTTTATTTTTTGGGTACTTATGGACTATGAGCTGAGATGGAAAGAGAATCTCTTAGCGTTGTTACGCCTTGAATAAAGTAGACACTTTAGTGTGACGCTTAGTCTCAGTTGTTGATTCTTGTTAGAGTGCCTTAAATTGTATGTTCTTAACTTGACTTAAGTACTCAGAAGAGAGTGTTTTGATAATCCAATCTGGAGTGAGTCATCTGCCATGTGTGTGTGAGATTTGTTGTATTCTGTGCACTGCATTTGATGCCTAGAACTTGTCCTGTGTGTTTGCAAAGCGAAATATTAGTTTTGTTCAATCTTGAAAATGATATAGGTGTTTCTTTGTTGAACCAGACATGTATATTTTACCCACCTAATTGTTATGTATAGTAGTTAACCCCTTTGAGCCTGTAATCCTATTTCCTTGGCAACCACATTACAAGCCTTACCCAATTGTTTGAATGAACCATCTGTTTGAACCTTTTCACCTCCCATGAGCACTTGAATTGTGATGAACTTGTAAAAGTTAAAGTATGGGGTGGTTGGTTTGGATTTTGAGTTGAACTAATGAAATCAGGAGAAAGGTGAATGGTTTTGAATAAGCAAGAGCCACTTGAATAAAAAAAAATAATCAGGAGTTAAAATGGTTATATTGTTGTGAAAAATATTCTTTGATAAGTAGTGGCTCTTGATTAAGTGTTCCTAAGAAGAATGGAGTTAATATATATTGATGTAAGGGTGGAGTCATGGTTCGACATAAGTGGGGTTCTGAATGTAAAAGTATATGTATTAAAATGCTTACGGAGGTGTAGTCACTCTTATATCCAAATGTATCCTACCCGTCCCTTAGCCTACATTACAACCAAATAAAGTACTACTTGATCCTATACTGAATAAGCTCGATTAGTAGAGTAGTACACTACGGGCATGCCTATGGTGCATCTTTTGTGGCATATGAATGTTCTTTCTAAGAGTGAGTGAATTTTGTCTATTTGAGTTCCTAATTGTTCTAAATTTTTACTGCTTGTGGAACTACTCTCATTTGCAATGTGAGGGCACTTGATTCATGAAGGAAGGTACATCTTGATCTCTGTGTAGGGTAAGTGGGTAAGTTAGGAATATTGCGCGGCATGTGAGAGTCAACTCTTGAGGCAAAGATGTTATACTACTAGACTCAATCCTTGTGATATGTTCTTGGTGTGATGAGTTAGAGAAGTTGCTTAGCGAAGGAACCTTTGTAGAGTATGGTTGATTGATCGGGGACGAGCAATGGTTTAAGTGTGGGGTGTTGATAATAGGCTATATTCATGTAGTTTAGCGACTATTTACGCCTCAACTTAGCTATACTTTATTACTATATGAAGGTTAAATGACAAAATGGCTCTAATTATGAATTTTTGTGCTTTGCAGGAGCAAGTCCTGATTATGAGGACATTAAACAATGTTTGGAGTTAATTTCGAGCAAGGAAGGCCAATCGGAGATGAGTGTGCGCGAAAGAAGAAGAAAAAAATGGAAGACAACTGATACTCCAGGAGCGCGGGCCAATCGCGGCCGCGCTCAGGCTGCGCACGTCAGGCAGAAAAGAATGCAATATGCGCGGTCTGACCGCGGTCCAAGCGCGGCCGCGCTTGTTACTCCAAGGAACTTTATTTCAGGGGTAAATTCGTAAGTTCGGGGGTACCTCTCCTTAACCTATAAGAAGCCCAGCTCGCCCAAAAAAAAGAAAGTATCAAGGTTTTTGAAGGATTATTGAAGGTAAGAAGAGGCAAGAGGCAAGGCGGAAGATTTGGCATAGAGTTTTACCTTTCTTCCTCTTGTTTTGATCACTAATGATGAATTCTACTGTTATGATTGTGAAAACGATTATGCATAGATAAACTCTTAATCTAGGGTCTTGATGGAACCTCTTGGAGGATGAATTTCTTGATATGTTAATATAGATTTGCTATAGTATTTTTTCTGTTTGTTCAACTATATTGTGATTGCTGTTGATTGAAGGGCCCTCAATCGGTTGTGCCTATTTAGTATGCATTACCCGGGAGAGAGTATATATTTAGGTAGTTGTTGAATAACACCACTCCTAACGTATATGAGGGATCAATATGAAGGGTATAAAGGTGGGATTAGGGATAACGAAACATTGGGTGCGATCTAAGTGAGTTGTAACTAAGGCCAGCTAGCGTAATTCGGGAGAATATGTCTAGTATATTGTTGTGATTACTCGAGAGAGAGTTATGACAGTCAGAGTGCTCATGATCGATAGAGAAGACTTAGGCAAATTTATAGCAAACATAGCGGAAAGGATTTTCCGACAAGAGGGGAAATCAGAACCTTAGACCATTCTCATTCTTGCTTGCAATCAGTTTATAGCTAGTTCTTAATTACTGCATTTTTATAGCATAATATTTAGTTAATACACTCCCAATTTGTTACTCAAATATCTCTGAAGATTGAATACGTAAATTTCTGTGAGTCCAATAGCTGTGGTCGATAGGTTAATTCCCTGTGGGATTCGACTCCGAACTTGTTAACCGGAATATATTTGCAGCGACCCCTTTGTCCTTTTTATAAGGCATAATTGGGCATGATCAATTACAAATTTGTGAAATTTGACAACATTCAAAAAGTTTTTAGTGGGGAAGTTGTTGGATGTATGGCACTACGATTGAACTTTCTGCCAGTCTAAACAGTGGCAAATGGGAAACACCTTAAATCCATCGTATTTTTTTTACCTCCTTGAAATGATTTAACATCTCTGATTGTGTAAGTTGAAAAGAAGATATCAAACTTAAATGGAAAAGGAAACAATTTCATTTCAAAACAATCTTACATGATCTCTGATCCCACAATAATCCTCAAGTGAACTACTTCATTATGATCTGATTAACTACTTTGAATTCTCCGTAGCATATTGCTCCAACTTTCAAATCCATTTGCCCTAAAAAAGTAAGCTATACATGTAATAACTAGTTTCAGTTGAGTAAAACTAAAAAGGAAACGTAAAATGCCCTAACAAAAAATCCTAAAAATATTCATATGAATATCAGAAATGAATCATTATCTCCAGTTTCTCACGTTATCATCAGTTGCATCTTGCTCTTGGATTTCCACGTTTACACCACTGTCCCGATATAGATCACAATCGCCAACTACAACCTGTTAATATATAATAGTCTTCGTAATTACCCCATAATCCCATAGACAAGTGGAAAATTTCTGCATAAACAGGGTGGGTTATTTCCGGGTAATAATATCCTGCCATTTTCCAAAGGGTTAAGAAGTTGCGCTCTAACATTAGGATCTTATTCACCAAACCCTGGCCACGAATTTTCAAGTTGGGTATTGAAGCCTGGATGTAATGAATTAGTTCCTCAGATGAAGGATGTGGAATGACTCCATGATTAAAGTAGTAATGATAAAGAGACTTCAAAATTGCCAAATCTTGATCATAATCATAATCATCATCATTTAAGTAATCTTCATAATTGGACGGTCCTCCTTCTTCAAGATTGGAAAATTTAGGTACGATTGGCTTCAGTTCATATAATTCAGACATGGTACGTTTTCCTTTTAGCTCTTCTTTTTCTTCTTCCTCCATGCATTCTTGATTTCCATTTTCTTCTTCAGTTTTTGAATTTAAAGACTTTAACTCGTACAGTACTTCAGATACTGAACAAAATCTTTTTCCTTTCTCCAAGATCAATTGATTGAATAACTGGGGATGTGGAGGAGAAGAGATAGGTGATGAAGTTGGAGAAAAGTATAAATTCTCAATTTCAGAACTTAGTACTTCTTCTTCCTCATTGTTTAATTCTTGATTTCCAATATCAAATTGTTCTTCAGTTTCTGAATATTGATATCCATAATCTTCTCCTCCTCCTTCATTCTCTCCATTCAATTCTTCTGCAGGTGGCATTTTGGATATGGAGACTCTTTGTGAAAATATTGGAGAATTCTCACTTGTTCTGAATTTGAACTGAATGAAGAGATGTTTCTTCTCTTGCTGGATTTGAATGAACTGAATTCAGTTTTATCGTTTTAACGACCGCCCTGCCTAACCTCCGCTTAGACGTACCACTTCTAATTATTTTATGTTGGTATTCTCCCTCATTTCATATAAAACTAGAATATATTTTACTACTATATATACTTCAGTTCACAAAAAAAGAGCTTCATTTAAAGAAACGTACATACAATTATCATTTTCAAAATTGGGAAAGTATATTATTTAATGGGATCTTTACGCACATAGTCGGTCGTATTTATTGTTTACTTTTTCCAGCCATATACATAGATTATATGATTTTACATAATTATACACATATAATACATAAATTATGCATATATTATACCTCTACCGGCTATTTTTAATTTAAACGATTGAGTGGAAGACTATTTGGGTTAATTCTTCTTGTTTAATTATACTACTTCATTAGATATATATTAATTAGATTATTTAAAATTTTAAATGCCGGCTTTTGTTTGGCATCAAAGTGTGAGCTAGTAATCAATGAAGCTAAAATTGATTACGGAAGAGTACTATATTATGGTTAAGAGAGCTGCTAAAGACTATCATTATACAGTTTATTCAATTAAAAAAAATTATACGCTTTACTTAATAAAAAAATACAACCCAAAATAATAGTCTACAAAGTATGCGTCAGGAACTACTGTCACAAGTACTAGGGCAACCAGTAGAATGTACAAAAATGCCACTATCCTACTATCTGAAACAGAATAGAAAGTACATAACCACAACAAAAGAAGAGAAATTCCGGTATGCTGCTGAACGGCTCAGAAGGGGCAGCTCACCGTGAGATCTCGATCAGTATCAGGAACGCGCGCCGGACGGATAACTAGATGTGCATGCCTCAGATCCTGTACAGTTAAGTACAGAAGCATAGTATGAGTACATAAACAACATGTACCCAGTAAGTATCCAGTCTAACCTCGAAGAAGTAGTGACAAGGGGTCGACTTGACACATACTAAGGTCAACAATAATAATATTTAAGTGCTACGCTAAGCATGGATAGCATGAATACAATGACAGTCCCAGAACAAGGAGAAATAAGATATTACTTCCTAACAATATATCTATTTCAGTCATGTCATGTAATAAGTTACATTTCAAAGCATTTAAGCAGTGTAAGCACGGAAGAATTCCACATAAATAACATGCAATGAGGTCGTACGGCCCGGTCTGATATAATAATAAATTGTACACTGCCAGAGGGTCGAATGGCGCGAACCATAGATGCATCTATTTTCTACCGAGGCGATCGGCCCGATCCACAAATAGCAATTTATTATCAAGTAAGCACACATTGCTCAATTATAATCAAATAATTCATACAAGTTCTCAAGGAAGTGAGTATAACCGTTTATATTTATTTACAAGTTTCTAGTATGTCCTAAATGATCTTAGCAGCAAGCAAGGACGCAAACATTGCAAGTATAGCATGATACGGGTCCTAAACTACCCGGACAATTAGCATAATAGTAGCTATGTACGAACTCTCGTCACCACGTACATACGTAGCCCCCACAGATAGTCACATATATTTATTTAATTCACCTATAGGGTTAATTCCCTCTTACGAGGTTAAAAATGAGACTCACCTTGCTCCAAAGCTTACTTCCAAATTCAAGAATGTGCTCAAACCCTCAAATCGGAGCCGAACGACCCAAAACTAATCAAATAGGGTAAGAACTAGTCAATATATGCTCAAGAGTTCATATTCTAACTATTAAAGTAATTTTTCAACCCTAAATGCAAGGTTCCTAAAATTCATCCCTGGGCCCACGTGCCCGGATTCCGGAAATTTTTGAAGGAAGTTGTTATCCATAACCTAAGGATCAAGAATATATGATTTTTATTTTATTTCTTAACGAATTTCGTGGTTAGATCTTATTTTTATCAAAACCCTAGGTTTTACTCTAAACCCGCAATTTTTCACTAATTTACATGGTATAATCTACCCCTAAACTATGTATTACACTCACATTGAGTAGAAATAGCTTACCTCAAAATGCTAGGCAGAAATTCCCTCTTTGGAAGCTCCCAAATCGCCCAAGAAATGTGTCAAAAATGACACATTTCCGTATTAAATGAAGGCAATGCCTTCAGCGATTTCCGAATCTGCGGTTAGGGGACCGTATCTGCGGTCACGCTTCTGCGAGAGATCGTCCGCATCTGCTGTTTAACCAAAAAATGGAATTTCGGCCAAAGTGATAATTTAGAAGAACTCGGGTTACTGATAATCAAAGAATGAATGAAGAATGATTTTGCTAATAATGAGATATTCAGGAACAAAGTAAATCAGTGTATTCAGATAGTTTTTCGTGTCCTTACAATTGATTAATTCTCTCCCTTTTATTGCTATTTTGGAGATACCGTTTTGCCTTTTTCATGATAAGGCCATTATAGACAATTAAAGACATTAAATGCTACGTTACATAATCATTATATTTAATACAGATTCTCTAACGTTTTTGGTATTTAAGGCTTATTAAGTATTGTATCTGTACTCCCTTGTACTGTCAGGTTCATTCTCCTTAATTTTTGGACTTAAATAGGTATGAGCGCTGGGTCTTTTGAATAATCGCCCGTGCCTCTTTCAATGCCTCTGACCGTATCTGTTGCAGCTCGTGCCTCTTGGCCAATCATAACTTTTTGATCAATCTATGTGTCATGGCACGTCATCTTTATATCACTTTAATATGTAAACTCAATTTTTCCCAATACAGATAGTCCCCCCACTTGCCATTTATTCATCGAATGAATATTTGGGAAGTGGAATTTCATTAAAACGGGAATTTTTGTCACAATTAATGCTATGCCAGAATTGACGCTTCAATTGTCACTTCCATTTAATGCTCTTCACACGTGTCACCCTTTACATTGGTTCTGCAATTTTGCAGCCCTTTTAAGGCTTTTTCATGGCTTCACTATTCACGAAGCATCAATTATCATTATGACCCTTCCATCATTGCACTTTTTCCTTTGACGGTTGCTTCTCAGTATAAATATAACTTTCTTCTTTGTCTGTACCACATAAAGTTTTCTGAACATTCAATTTTTCAAATCTTTGTTTTCTTCCTCCTCGTATTATCATGTCTTCATCAAACCCTAACCCTAGAAAGGCCTCCATAGTTGACAACTTCCCTAACGCCCCCAGTAGGAGCAGAAGAGGAGGTAGACTCCGTAATTTAGGATCTTCATCCGCACGTGGTTCTTCTATTCCTTCACCTAGTTCTGGCCCTTCTTCTAGAACTAGAGGTTCTTTCTCACAATGGTCTTCTTCTAGGGGTAAGGATTCTTCTGAACCTCTTCGTGAACCCACAGTAGAGGAGATAGTTCCTGCGGAACTATCTTTCTATAACGATAGAGAGTCTCTTAGGAATCAAGTATCTTCTTTAGATCGTGCTGATATCTACCCCACTCAAATTATAGAAGGTTTGATTCCTTTCGTTCGTAGAGACTGCCACTGGAGTCATGACTTCCCTATCATTGTTCCTAATCCGAATCAAAGAATTACTTCCTACCTAATTGGATTTTCCTTCGTCTATACGTATCCCTTCACATTAGGATTCAAACCTGCTATTGACCCCGTTATTCTCGAGTTCTGTCATTTCTTTGACGTTTGCTTAGGTCAAATTGGCCCAATAATATGGAGGGTTGTTGCCTATTTGAGGCATTTGACCAATTTGGCTAAGGTGCCTTTTACTTTCCCTCATCTGATTCATCTTTACTCCCCTAGGCTTTTCCGTAATGGTGTTTTTACACTAGTAGCTAGGAGCAAAAGAGTTTTAGTTAGACCTGAAAATGATAGAGATCGTGGCTGGTATGCTCGTTTTGTTGCTGCTCCCACTGTTGGTTTAGTGGGTGAGGAGAACGTTCCCTTCCCCGAGAAGTGGAATTTTGCACGTGAGTCTTTTACTTCTCTCGTACCTTTTTCCTTCAATTATTGATTTGTCTAATTTTACTTTTCTTTTCCAGCAATCATGGGAGTTGTGGAAGATGTTCCCAATTTCCGTGATTGGGTAGAAAAGCTTTTGACTATTGCACCAATGGATGGTAGATCCTGGAAAACTCTTTCCCAACGATTTGGGTGGAAAGTAAAAACTCATGGTGAGAGCTTTTATTTTGCTTTATTTTACATATTGTCTTCTTCCCCGAACTTATTTCGATCCTTCTTTCTATCAGGATTTGCTGTTCGAGGAGTTACTGCCGAGGCGGTCGCGGCTTCTCGTATCTCTTTAGAAAGGGGCCAAGAAATAATCTCGGGTTCTTTATCAAAAAGAAAAGCCGTCGTTGACCAAGACTCTGAAGAAGAAGAAGACGGGGGTTCCTTGATAACAAGGCCACGGGCCCGTAGGCGCATTATTTCTGATGACGAAACAGAAGCATCTCCCCTCAGTTCTTTTCCTCTTACCGAGTCTATTGAGGCCCCGATTGTGATTCCTGATGATGATGTTGCTCCCGCTGCTGCTCAAGATTCTGTTGAGCAGCTTTTTATCAGCGGGTTTGGTAGTGAAAGCTTGGAACCAGTTTCTAATGAAGCACCCCTGGCTTCTTTTTCTACTCCCGTGTCTGTGATTCCTTCTTTGCCAATCTCGGCTGTTTCTTGTCACGACCCGGATTTCCCACCCTCGGGAGTCGTGATGGCGCCTATTGATGAGAGCTAGGCAAGCCAACCCTTTTAACTGCATTTAGCATTAATCATTTTACTTCTTTTAACACTTATTAGTAATATCATGATAACAACGGAATAAAGTAATCAAGCAGAAGTCTTAAATTAAAGAATCTGAACAACAATGCAGAAAAATCAATATAAGCCTCTACCCAAGAACTGGTGTCACGTACCCACGAACTACTAAGACTGCTAAATACAACCGTTTGAAAGAAAATATAACTGTTTGTCTCGAAATACATGAGATAACAGGCTGACATAAAAGATAGAAGAGACGCCGGGCCTGCGAACGCCTGCAAGGCTACCTCGGTGTCTCGCTAAACTGAAAGCTAACTCCCGTGCTACTGCAGCTGCTGTCCAACACCTGGATCTGTCCATAAGAGCACAGAGTGTAGCATCAGTACAACCGACCCCATGCGCTGGTAAGTGCCTGGCCTAACCCCGGCGAGGTAGTGACGAGGCTAGGACTAGACTCCAGATAAACCTGTGCAGATATATATATATATATATATATATATATATATATATATATATATATATATATATATATATATATATATATATATATATAGAATACAACGAAGCGGCAGCAGAAATGAACAATTAAAACTGGGGGAGGGAACATGCTTCAAGGGTAGCAGATATTAATAGAATATCAGCAATGATAGAAGAGAAATCTACAGTCAGGCTTCTAACACGGAAGCAAGAAATAAAGACAATTTTCATGTTCAACTAATCTTGTTGCAGGCGTGCAACCCGATCCCATTTCTCGTATCTCGTGGTAGGCGTACCACCCGCTCCCATTTCATAATATCTTGTGGTAGGCGTACCACCCGCTCCCATTTCATAATATCTTGTGGTAGGCGTACCACCCGCTCCCATTTCATAATGTCTTGTGGTAGGCGTACCACCCGCTCCCATTTCATAATATCTTGTGGTAGGCGTACCACCCGCTCCCATTTCATAATATCTTGTGGTAGGCGACCACCTGCTCCCATTTCATAATATCTTGCGGTAGGCGTACCACCCACTCCCATTTCAATCCAACACAATATAACAAAATAATCCCGGCTAGGGGACAACAATAATAACTTTCCGGCAAGGGAACCAAATATCAAATCAAATGTCCCGGCAAGGGAGAATTAGCTATATCCACACCCGTTCCAATATCTAGCTACCGCAGCCATAACCAAACTTGTTACTACACCTAACTACCTCAGCTATAACCAACCTGTTACAACACTTAACTACCTCAGCTATAACCAACTTATTGCAGCACTTAACTACCTCAACTATAACCAACCTATTACAACACTTAACTACCTCAGCTATAACCATAGTCATCACTCAACACAAGGAAGCATTAACCTAAGCGTCCGTAATATCAATTAAAAACACATTACAAGGGAACCACAACTCAACAATAGCCCGCCAAGGGGGCAACATGATGATCTCTTCTCTTTTTCACTTTTACTTCACAATTCTCTTCACAACTCGAGCCAATGCTCTAAAGGTTCAATTGTCACTTATACTTTCGCAATTCATTCTACAAGTGGAGCTGACGCTCCTCAATGTTAATAAGTCACATTTCTTTCCGCAACTTTACACAACAAACAAAAGTACACACCAAGGCATGGATAATACAACGAAGTCATGAAAATCACAATATAAGACTCACGGTCATGCTTGACACCAACGTATAGATACTCGTCACCATGCCTATACGTCATACTCAACAAGAAACACATAGCAAATATGACTCAACTCCTAATCCCTCAAGCTAGGGTTAAACCGAACACTTACCTCGATGCTTTGAATTCAACTCAAGTCTCAATTGTAGCTTTACCCCTCGATTCCGCCACCATTTCGCTCGTATCTAATCACAAATTACTTAATTACATTAATAAACACTAAATGAATCAATTTGAATGCACAAAAACAAATTTCCCAAAGTTTTTCCCAAAAATTCCAAAATTGCCCCCAGGCCCACGTGGTCAAAACCCGAGGTTCGAACCAAAACCCGGTTACCCATTCCCCCACGAACCCAAATATATGATTTGTTTTGAAATCGGACCTCAAATTGAGGTCCAAATCCCCAATTTTAGAAAAAACCTAGGTTCTACCCAAAACCCCCAATTTCACCCATGAAAATCCTTGATTTTAAGTTGAAAACATGTTAAATGATGTTAATGATTGAAGGAAATGAGTAAAAATCAACTTACAAATGATTTGGAAGAAGTCTTGTTCTTGAAAAATCACCTAAGGAGTTGTGTTTTGAAAATGGGGTGAAAAATGGTTCAAAATTCGACTAAGTATAAAAATATGCATGTTGCAGATATGGGATTTGCGAACTGGGGTTCGCAATTGTGAACCCCGACCTGTTATGGGAATTGCGAGAGAATTATTCGCATTTGCGAACCCTTTCAAAATCCCAGGATTCGCATTTGCGATCATTTATGTCGCATTTGCGACCTGCCCATTTTCGCATTTGCGAACAAATAGATCGCATTTGCGATCAGGCAGCCAAGTCCCTAGTCTCGCATTTGCGATGCAGGGCTCACATTTGCGAGCTCGCATTTGCGAGACCCTCTTCGCAAATGCGAAGTCTGCTGCTCCGAAAAATACCAGAAATTCCGAAGTTCAAAAAATGCACCCATGGCCTATCCAAAACTCATCCGAGCCCTCGGGGCTCCAAACCAAACATACACACAACCTCAAAAATATCCTACGGACTTATTCGTGCGATCAAATCGCTAATATAACATCATATACATCGAGTTAAGCCTCAAAATCCACGATTTCTTCCAAGTTTCAAAAAACATCAAATTTTCCATTTCAAGTCCGAAACACGTCAAACGACGTCCGTTTTCAACCAAACTTAACGGAAAGTGCTTAAACCATATATAAGACCTGTACCGGGCGCCGGAACCAAAATACGGGCCCGATACCATCACGTTCTGATCAAATTTCATTTCCAATTTCCTTAATTATTTCCAGAAAACAATTTCACACAAAAATTTATTTCTCGGGCTTGGGACCTCGGAATTCGATTCGGGCATACGCCTAAGTCCCATATTTTCCTACGGACCCTCCGCGACCGTCAAATCACGGGTCCGGGTCCGTTTACCCAAAATGTTGACCGAAGTCAAATTTATTCATTTTAATACCAAAATTTAGCATTTTTCTCACAGAATTCATATTTATGCTTTCCGGCTACACGCCCGGACTGCGCACGCAAATTGAGGCAACCCTAAATGAGGTTTTCAAGGCCTCGGAAGCACAGAATGAATAAGAAAACAAGTGATAACCCATTCGGTCGTCACATTCTCCACCTCTAAAACAACCGTTCGTCCTCGAACAGACAAAGGAAAGAAGTACCTGAGTCGGGAAAAAGATGAGGATAACGACTCTGCATATCATACTCGGACTCCCAGGTCGATGCCTCAGGAGGCTGACCTCTCCACTGAACACGAACAGAAGGAAAACTCTTGGATCTCAACTGACGAACCTGCCGGTCTAGAATAGCTACCGACTCCTCCTCATAAGACAAGTCCTTGTCCCACTGGACAGTGCTGAAATCTAACACGTGGGCTGGATCGCCGTGATACCTCCGAAGCACGGATACATGAAAAACTGGATGCACGACTGATAAGCTAGGCGGCAATGCAAGTCTATAAGCCACCTCTCCCACTCGATCAAGAATCTCAAACGGACCAATGAACCTAGGGCTAAGCTTGTCCTTATTCCTAAATCTCATCACGCCTTTCATAGGCGACACTCGGAGCAATACCCGCTCACCAACCATAAATGCCACATCTCGAACCTTGCGGTCTGCATAACTCTTTTGCCTAGACTGAGCTGAACGAAGCCTATCCTGAATGATCTTGACCTTGTCCAAGGCCTCCTGAACCAAATCTGTACCCAACAACCGAGCCTCTCCCGGCTCAAACCACCCAACCAGAGACCAACACCGCCTACTATATAAAGCCTCATAAGGAGCCATCTAGATGCTCGACTGGTAGCTGTTGTTGTAGGTAAACTCCGTTAAAGGCAAGAACTGATCCCACGAACCTCCAAAGTCAATAACACAAGCTCGAAGCATATCCTCTAGAATCTGAATAGTCCGCTCGGACTGACCGTCCGACTGGGGATGAAATGCTGTGCTCAAATCGACCGGTGTGCCCAACTCTCGCTGCACCGCTCTCCAGAAGCACAAGGTAAACTGCGTACCCCGATCCGAAATGATAGACACGGGCACACCATGAAGGCGAACAATCTCCCGAATATAGATCTTAGCAAACCTCTCAAAAGAATAGGAGACTGCCACAGGAATGAAATGCGCTGACTTGGTTAGCCTATCAACAATGATCCATATCGCATCGAACTTCTTCCGAGTCAACAGAAGTCCATAGTGATCCGCTCCCACTTCCACTCGGGAAGCTCAATCCTCTGGAATAAACCACCAGGCCTCTGATGCTCGTACTTAACCTGCTGACAATTCAAACAACGAGCCACATATGCTACAATATCCTTCTTCATTCTACGCCACCAATAATGCTGCCGTAAGTCCTGATACATCTTCGCGGCGCCCGGATGAATTGAGTACCGGGAACTATGGGCCTCCTCCAATATCAACTCTCGAAGCCCGTCCACATTGGGCACACAAACTCGCCCCTGCAATCTCAAAACTCCATCATCGACTAAGGTAACCTGCTCGGCACCTCTATGCTGCATCGTGTCTCTGAGGACACACAAACGGGGATCATCAAACTGCCGATCACGGATGCGCTCCAATAATGAAGAACGAGCGACCGTGCAAGCCAACACACGACTGGGCTCAGAAACATCCAGTCTCACGAACTGATTGGCCAGAGCCTGAACATCTAAAGCAAGCGGCCTATGACTGACCGGAACATAAGCAAGACTGCCCATACTGGCTGACTTCCTACTCAAAGCGTCGGCCACCACATTGGCCTTCCCCGGATGATATAAAATGGTGACATCATAATCCCTCAACAACTCCAACCACCTCCTCTGCCTCAAATTCAACTCCTTTTGCTTGAACAAGTACTGAAGACTCTTGTGATCAGTGAACACCTCACACGCCACGCCATACAGATAATGCCTCCAAATCTTCAATGCGTGAACAATAGCTGCTAACTCCAAATCATGTACTGGATAGTTCTTCTCATGAATCTTCAACTGCCTCGATCTTCTTCGGGTCCACTTGAATACCCTCTGCTGATACAACGTGACCCAGAAATGCAACTGAACTCAGCCAGAACTCACACTTGGAGAACTTGGCATATAACTGACTATCCCTCAGAGTCTGAAGAACCACTCTAAGGTGCTGCTCGTGCTCCTCCTGGCTGCGGGAGTATATCAATATATCATCAATAAAGACTATCACGAACAAGTCCAAATAAGGCCTGAACACTCGGTTCATCAACTCTATAAACGCTGCTGGGGCATTGGTCAACCCAAAAGACATCACCGAGAACTCACAATGCTCATACCGAGTGCGAAACGCTGTCTTAGGGACATCGGATGCCCTAATCCTCAACTGATGGTAGCTATATCGTAAGTCAATCTTGGAAAATACCCTGACACCCTGAAGCTGGTCGAACAAATCATCAATCCTCGGCAGCGGATACTTATTCTTAATCGTTACCTTGTTCAATTGCCGGTAATCTATACACATCCTCATTGATCCATCCTTCTTCTTGACAAATAACACCGGCGCGCCCCAAGGCGAAATACTGGGTCTGATGAAACCCTTCTCCAGCAAATCCTGCAACTGGTCCTTTAGCTCTTTCAACTCCGGCGGGACCATACGATATGGCAGGATAGAAATGGGCTGAGTGCCCGGAGCCAAATCAATACAAAAATCAATATCCCTGTCGGGTGGCATACCCGGCAGGTCTGAAGGGAAAACATCGGGAAACTCCCGGACGATAGGCATAGAATCAATAGGAGGGACCTCAGCACTGGAATCACGAACATAAGCCAAGTAGGCCAAACACCCCTTCTCGATCATGTGTCGAGCCTTCACATACGAAATAACGCTGCGGGTAGAATGACCTGGAGTACCTCTCCACTCTAAACGAGGCATACCCGACAAAGCTAAGGTCACAGTCTTGGCATGGCAGTCCAAGATAGCGTGATAGGGTGATAACCAGTCCATCCCCAAAATGATATCGAAGTCAACCATATCTAAGAGCAACAAGTCTACACGGGTCTCAAGACCCCCAATCACTACAATACAAGAACGATGGACTCGGTCGACCATGATAGAGTCACCCACCGGCGTAAACACATAAACAGGAATACCCAATGCATCACTAGGCATGATAAAATACGGGGCAAAATAAAACCGAAGCTTCTCTACCACAAACCAGAACAATACCTGCACCTCCACCTCTAATACCTCTACCTCCACCTCTAGCATCTCTGCCTCCACCTCTAATAGCTCTACCTCCACCTATAATACCTCTACCTCTACCTCTAATACCTCTACCTCCCTCTGAAAGATATGGAGAAACTCCTCTAGAAATAGCTGCGTCAGCTGCTCCCAAGTCGAAGATGGCAATCCGGCTGGTCTAGTCAAGCAATACTCTCTCCACCAAGTCTTGGCGGATCCAAACAAGTGAAAAATAGTAAAAATCGACCCCATTGGTCTCAACTATCCCCATGTTTATGAGAACCTCATGACAGCTTTGTTGAAAATCCTGGGGATCCTCAGTAGGTGCACCGCTGAATGTAGTAGTGAAGAGCTTGGGAAACTTATCCAATCCCCACAAAGCCTCCGATGACATGGCTGAGCTATCACTGGTCTGTGCTGCTGCTCGGCTGAAGAAGCGGTACATGACCTCGCCATTCGCGAAAGGACAAGAGTAGAAATTCAATAAGCGTTGAAAAAACCAAACCGCACGACAAGAAAGAACAAATGTGAAACTTTTCCTAACTCGGTAGCTTCTGGGGGAAAAATATAGACGTCTCTGTACCGATCCCTCAGACTCTACTAAGCTTGTCCATGAGTTGTGAGACCTATGTAACCTAGAGCTCTGATACCAACTTGTCACGACCCGAATTTCCCACCCTCGGGAGTCGTGATGGCGCCTACTGATGAGAGCTAGGCAAGCCAACCCTTAACTGCATTTAGCATTAATCATTTTACTTCTTTTAACACTTATTGGTAATATCATGATAACAACGGAATAAAGTAATCAAGCGGAAGTCTTAAATTAAAGAATCTGAACATCGATGCGGAAAAATCAATATAAGCCTCTACCCAAGAACTCGTGTCACGTACTCACGAACTACTAAGAGTGCTAAATACAACCGTTTGAAAGAAAATATAACTGTTTGTCTCGAAATACATGAGATAACAGGCTGACGTAAAAGATAGAAGAGACGCCGGGCCTGCGGATGCCTGCAAGGCTACCTCGGTGTCTTGCTGAACTGAAAGCTAACTCCCGTGCTACTGCAACTGCTGCCCAACATCTGGATCTGTGCAAAAGAGCACAGAGTGTAGCATCAGCACAACCGACCCCATGCGTTGGTAATTGCCTGGCCTAACCCTGCCGAGGTAGTGACGAGGCTAGGACCAGACTCCAGATAAACCTGTGCAGATATATATATATATATATATACAATACTACGAAGCGGCAGCAGAAATGAACAATTAAAATTGGGGGAGGGAACATGCTTCAGGGGTAACAAATATTAATAGAATATCAGCAATGATAGAAGAGAAATCTACAGTCTAGCTTCTAACACGGAAGCAAGAAATAAAGACAATTTTCATGTTTAGCTCATCTTGTTGCAGGCGTGCAACCCGATCCCATTTCTCGTATCTCGTGGTAGGCATACCACCCACTCCCATTTCATAATATTTTGTGGTAGACGTACCACCCGCTCCCATTTCATAATGTCTTGTGGAAGGCATACCACCCGCTCCCATTTCATAATATCTTGTGGTAGGCGTACCACCCGCTCCCATTTCATAATGTCTTGTGGTAGGCGTACAACCCGCTCCCATTTCATAATATCTTATGGTAGGCGTACCACCCGCTCCCATTTCATAATATCTTGTGGTAGGCATACCACCCGCTCCCATTTCATAATGTCTTGTGGTAGGCGTACCACCAGCTCCCATTTCATAATATCTTGTGGTAGGCGTACCACCCGCTCCCATTTTATAATATCTTGTGGTAGGCTTACCACCCGTTCCCATTTCATAATATCTTGTGGTAGGCGTACCACCCGCTCCCATTTCAATCCAACACAATATAACAAAAAAATCCCGGCTAGGGGACAACAATAATAACTTCCCGGCAAGGGAACCAAATATCAGATCAAATGTCCCGGCAAGGGAGAATTAGCTATATCCACACCCATTCCAATATCTAGCTACCGCAGCCATAACCAAACTTTTTACTACACCTAACTACCTCAGCTATAACCAACCTGTTACAACACTTAACTACCTCAGCTATAACCAACCTATTACAGCACTTAACTACCTCAACTATAACCAACATATTACAGCACTTAACTACCTCAGCTATAACCATAGTCATCACTCAACACAAGGAAGCATTAACCTAAGCGTCCGTAATATCAATTAAAAACACAGTATAAGGGAACCACAACTCAAAAATAGCCCGCCAAGGGGGCAACATGATGATCTCTTCTCTTTCTCACTTTTACTTCACAATTCTCTTCACAACTCGAGCCAATGCTCTAGAGGTTCAATTGTCACTTATACTTTCGCAATTCGTTCTACAACTGGAGCCGACGCTCCTCAATGTTCATAAGTCACATTTCTTTCCGCAACTTTACACAACAAACAGAAGTACACACCAAGGCATGGATAATACAACGAAGTCATGAAAATCACAATATAAGACTCACGGTCATGCTTGACACCAACGTATAGATACTCGTCACCATGCCTATACGTCGTACTCAACAAGAAACACATAGCAAATATGACTCAACTCCTAATCCCTCAAGCTAGGGTTAAACCGAACACTTACCTCGATGCTTTGAATTCAACTCAAGTCTCAATTGTAGCTTTACCCCTTGATTCCGCCACCAATTCGCTCGTATCTAATCACAAATTACTTAATTACATTAATAAATACTAAATGAGTCAGTTTGAATGCACAAAAATAAATTTCCCAAAGTTTTTCCCAAAAATTCCAAAATTGCCCCCGGGCCCACGTGGTCAAAACCCGAGGTTCGAACCAAAACCCGGTTACCCATTCCCCCACGAACCCAAATATATGATTTGTTTTGAAATTGGACCTCAAATTGAGGTCCAAATCCCCAATTTTAGAAAAAACCTATGTTCTACCCAAAACCCCCAATTTCACCCATGAAAATCCTTGATTTTAAGTTGAAAATATGTTAAATGATGTTAATGATTGAAGGAAATGAGTAAATATCAACTTGCAAATGATTTGGAAGAAGTCTTGTTCTTGGAAAATCGCCTAAGGAGTTTTGTTTTGAAAATGGGGTGAAAAATGGTTCAAAATTCGACTAAGTATAAAAATATGCAGGTTGCAGATATGGGATTTGCGAACCCCGACCTGTTATGGGAATTGCGAGAGAATGCTTCGCATTTGCGAACCCTTTCAAAATCCCAGGATTCGCATTTGCGATCATTTATGTCGCATTTGCAACCTGCCCATTTTCGCATTTGTGAACAAATAGATCGCATTTGCGATCAGGCAGCCAAGTCCCTAGTCTCGCATTTGAGAGCTCGCATTTGCGAGACCCTCTTCGCAAATGCGAAGTCTGCTGCTCAGAAAAATACCAGAAATTCCGAAGTTCAAAAAATGCAGCCATGGCCTATCCAAAACTCATCCTAGCCCTCAGGGCTCCAAACCAAACATATACACAACCTCAAAAATATCCTACGGACTTATTCGTGCGATCAAATCGCTAATATAACATCATATACATCGAGTTAAGCCTCAAAATCCATGATTTCTTCCAAGTTTCACAAAACATCAAATTTTCCATTTCAAGTCCGAAACACGTCAAACGACGTCCGTTTTCAACCAAACTTTACAGAAAGTGCTTAAACCGTATATAAGACCTGTACCGGGCGCCGGAACCAAAATACGGGCCCGATACCATCACGTTCTGATCAAATTTCATTTCCAATTTCCTTAATCATTTCCAGAAAATAATTTCACACAAAAATTCATTTCTCGGGCTTGGGACCTCGGAATTCGATTCCGGGCATACACCCAAGTCCCATATTTTCCTACGGACCCTTCGGGACCGTCAAATCACGGGTCCGGGTCCGTTTACCCAAAATGTTGACCGAAGTCAAATTTATTCATTTTAATACCAAAATTTAGCATTTTTCTCACAGAATTCATATTTAAGCTTTCCGGCTATGCGCCCGGACTGCGCACGCAAATCGAGGCAACCCTAAATGAGGTTTTCAAGGCCTCAAAAGCACAGAATGAATAAGAAAATAATTGATGACCCTTTGGGTCGTCACATTTCTGCTCCTCCCAGGCTGTTGTCTTTACTACTTCTACTGTTCCTCCTTCGACAATTCCTCCTCCACTTTCTTACCGTGCAGAAGTTGGCTCCTCAAGTGGAAGTGGTGCCATGAGGCAAGTGATTATTGAAGTCCCCGTTGAGGGTAATTTTTTAAGGAAATCAGGTCAAGCAGATGTGAGGCTAAAGCCCTTGATTGGTCCGATTGAAAAGGCTAAGCTAGAGAACCATAGTTCCTTGACATTGATGAATGACATTGTGCATTGTTCTTTGAAGGTATTTCCTCCCTTTTACTTTGTCATTTTTCTATCCTTAGGATTCTCATTTCCTTTCCTTTTCCCTTTTTTAGGCTAATCTCATCGGCACAGAGATGATAAAAAGGGTTACCCTCACAGAGCAATTAATGCGTGATTATCAGTTAGAGGCGTTCAATTGGAAGGAACAGTATGAAAGTCTTCAGATTGATGTGGATTACTTGGAAGAAAGTAAGAGTACCTTGGAGCAGCAGGTACGAGCCTTGACTTCAAAATTGGCAATTGTAAAGGCTTCCTCAAGTCAAGCAGATAAAGAGAGGGCTCGTCTTGAAACTTCTTTTTCCGAGCAATTGTCCAAAGCAAGTGAAGAGATTAGAGGATTGAAGGTTCTCTTGGGCGAAAAAGAAGCTTATGCTGGTGAGCTCGTGCAGAATTTAACCCAAGCCCAAGAAGACCTCCGGGCTTCTTCTGATAAGGTCTGTTCCTTAGAAAGTTCTCATACCTCTCTTCAAGCTTCTTACCAATCTGCTTTGGCTGAAAATGAAAAGTTGAAGAATGAAATTGCTGACTGGGAAAGAGATTACGAGATCCTTGAGGATAAGTCTGCCATGGAAGTGAGTTGGGCGTTTTTGAATTCTCGCCGTGATACCCTTATTGAAGCTAGCTAAGAGAATTTTAACTTGGAATCTGAGTTAGCTAAAATCAATGAAGCTATTGAGAAGGCTCAGCAAAACCAAGATTTTCCTTCTCCCGTGGCCGAAGCTTCTACAAATGTTGAAGTTGATACGGGTATCTCTACTCCTTCAAGCCAAGTTGAGCCCGCTGCTGTTGATGCATCTGTTTCAGTTCCTTCATCTTCTCAGTGACAAATTTAAGTTGTTTAAATTTCTTTGTGTTGTTTATTTTTGGTTTGGAGAATTGTGGTAAAAACCCTTGGTCTCATTTGAGGGTTTGTTTTAGAAACTTAAGTCCCCAGACCTTTTATGGGGCAATATATAAACACTTTGCAGTTTAGGACTAAGCTCATACTTAGTCTAAGCTTTTCAATATTAAGAAGTTTCTCGTGCCAATTTTGAACTTTTGTTTTGTTTACTCTTGCCTTTATTTCTAAGGACTTGCAAAATAATTTACATTTTTATTGTTCAAAAAATGCTTCTGTTAACTTCATGAATTTTTAATTTAATCATGAATTTTATAAAAGAGGGCCCTTTTATATTCGACACTTAATGAAGAAGGCGTCTCAACTTCATGACGGTGTTAACATATGATAAAAGGAATAGGAATACACATGTTTCTTGAAATAACTTTGACAAGTTTTTATTTGAACTTTGTCTAGTTTTGAATAACACTTTTACATGTATTTGAATTACATCTATAACTTTCTCGTAACTGTTTTTCTTGTAACGGATTTATAAAAGAAAAATAAACACGAGGTTATTATTTATAACCCGTTTCAATACATTGAAAAATAAACACGAGGTTTTTATTTATAACCCGTTTCAATACATTACCTTTACCCTAACTAAGATAAGGTACTTTTTAAGGCTTAGCTCGTAACTTTGCTCTATACTTGACTCATCCATTAAGTGAACTTTTCAGGCTTGATCTTTGATTATTTCTCAATCTTCTTTGCCTTTTGTACACATGCATGTGTATATTGTATTGTCCCCCAAGTGTTTGAGCGCTGAAGTAAGAAGCCTCGAGCACTTGACTGTTCCTCTCATTTGGTCCTTTCCCTGAAAAGGAAAAACATACGGGACTCTGAGGTACGATTATAGATATAGACTGCTTAACCCGTTTGAATTTCTATCAGAATAATTGTAACCCTAGGCCGGAAAATTTAATTTATTACACATGCCTTGCAGGTCATGACTCATCATTTAGCACGGGTTGGCTTTTTGCCTATCATCTAAAATCGTTAGTAAAATTTTAACAATTTAAAAATTAAATAAAATACAGATACCTAACCGTGGGTATTACTTAGAAATAATATCTCTTCAGGTGAACAACATTCCAATGCGAGGGTAGTATCTTGCCATCCATTGTTTCTAACTCGTATGCTCCTTTGCCTGCAATATCACGAATCCTATAGGGTCCTTCCCATGTTGGACTTAATTTCCCCGCATTAGCTGCCTTGGTAGACTGAAAAACCTTTTTGAGCACAAAGTCCCCAATTTTGAAGAATCTAAGGCGTGTTTTTCGGTTGTAGTATCGTTCTATGACCTGTTTCTGTGCTGCCATTCTTATTAATGCAGCTTCTCTTCTTCCTTCAAGTAAATCAAGATTTACACGCATTTCCTCATCATTAGACTCTTCTGACGCATGTGTGGACCTTGTACTCGGCTCTCCTATCTCAACTGGAATTAAAGCTTCAGCTCCATAAACCAATGAAAATGGTGCTTCTCCTGTACTTGTTTTTGCTGTTGTGTGATATGCCCATAAAACACCAGGTAACACTTCTGGCCAATTTCCCTTGGATTCCTCTAAACGCTTCTTTAAATTGTTGATAATGACTTTGTTTGTTGACTCAGCTTGCCCATTTCCTACCGGATGGTAAGGCGTAGATGTAATCCTTTTAATTTGCCAGCTTTGTAAAAATTTTGTGATTTGAGCGCCTATAAATTGCGGGCCATTATCACACACGATTTCCTTTGGTACACCGAACCGACATATGATATTTTGCCAAATGAAATCTCTAACTTCCTTTCCTGTACCTATTTAAATGTTCCTGCTTCTACCCATTTAGTAAAATAATCAGTAAGTACGACAAAAATTTTACCTGTCCTTTTGCTTGAGGTAGTGGACCGACGATATCCATTCCCCATTTTATAAATGGACATGGTGCAATGACCGGATGTAGTAACTCCGCAGGTCTATGCATATTATTTCCGTACCTTTGGCATTTATCGCATTTAGCCACGAAACTTTCCGTTTCTTCTTCCATTTTAGGCCAATAATAACCTGCCCTAATTAAGGTTCTTACCAGTGACCTTCCTCCTGCGTGATTCCCACAATGCCCCTCGTGTATTTCTCTCATTACGTATTCCGTCTGAGAAGGTCCGAGGCATCTCGCTAAGGGACCACCGAACATTTTTCGGTAAAGATTGCTTGCTTTAAGCAATATCGTGCAGCCTTTTTCCGAAGCGCGTGGGCTTTTTTCTTATCTTTAGGGACGGTACCATACTGCAAAAAAGCAACAATCTCGTTTCTCCAATCCCAATTTAAATTATTGAAATTTACCTCATTTTTGTCTGGATCAAGTATTGAATGAAACAAATGAATTATAGAAGCACTTTCATTGCTTGCCACGTCTGCCGCAGATGCGAGATTAGCTAGGGCGTCTGCTTCGACATTTTTATCTATCGATATTTGCGTGACTTTCCAGGTTTGAAATTGTCTAATTAAATCCCGTACCTTTTCCAAATACTGCTGCATTCGTGCCTCCCTGGCCGTATAAGTCCCCAGCATTTGGTTAACCACGAGCTGCGAATCACTTTTGATTATAATTTGATTAATGCCAAGTTCTCGTGCCAATTCCAAACCTGCAATCACAGCTTCATACTCTGCCTCATTGTTAGTTATAGAATGGCATTTTATGGCCTGTAAAATAGTTTCACCCGTAGGTGGCACCAAAACAACTCCTAAACCTGCACCCTTAACATTAGATGAGCCATCAACAAATAAGGTCCAAATTCCAGGATTAGACCCATTGAACACTTGTAATTCTTTTTCCGCTTCTAATTGCATTTCTTGGCTAAAATCAGCTAAAAAATCTGCTAATACTTGAGATTTTATTGCAGTTCTGGGTTGGTATTTGATATCATATTCACTTAGTTCTATAGCCCATTTAGCTAATCTACCAGACAACTCATGCTTGTGTAATATGTTGCGTAATGGATAAGCAGTTACTACGATAATAGGTTGACATTGAAAATAAGTCCTTAACTTTCTAGATGCCATGATTAGTGCAAGTGGAAGTTTTTCTAATTGAGGGTACCGCGTCTGCGCATCTAATAATGATTTATTGACATAATAGATTGGAGACTATTTACCTTGGTCTTCACGAACTAAAACAACACTTACCGCTACTTCTGAAACAGCAAGATAAATGAGCAAACTTTCTCCAACCTTTGGTTTTGCGAAAACGGCGGATTTGACAAGTATTTCTTCAAATTGTTTAGCGCCTGTTGACACTCTTCAGTCCATTCAAACTGACCTTGCTTTAAGAGCTGAAAAGAATTTAAAGCATTTTTCGGATGATTTGGAAATAAATCTCCCCAAAGCTGCAATCCTTCCTGTCTATCTCTGTACTTCTTTTTTATTCGTGAGTACATCAGGGATGTCTTCAATAGCTTTAATCTGCACTGGATTCACCTCAATACCACGGTTAGAAACAAGAAAACCTGAAAACTTACCTGATGTAACACCAAACGCACATTTCTCAGGGTTTAATTTCATATTGAACTTCCACAAGATCTGAAACATTTCTGATAAGTGTGATATATGATCCCCCGAATGCTGTGTTTTAACGAGCATATCATCTATGTAGACCTCCATAGTTTTTCCCAAGTGTTCTTGGAATATTTTGGTCACCAGTCTTTGATACGTCGCACCAGCATTTTTGAGGCCAAAAGGCATTACTTTATAGCAGTAAGTCCCCCTGTCTGTTATGAATGAAGTTTTTTCTTCATCTAAAGGATCCATTTTAATCTGGTTATAACCTGAATATGCATCTAAAAAGCTTAACAATTCATGTCCTGCAGTAGCATCAATTAGTTGATCTATATGTGGTAATGGAAAAGAGTCTTTGGGACAAGCTTTGTTAAGATCTGTGTAATCTACACAAACTCACCACTTACCATTCTTTTTTGGTACCACAACAGTGTTAGCTAACCAGTTAGGATACTTTACCTCGCGGATAGATCCATTGTTTAATAATTTTTGGACCTCATCTTGAATCACCTGATTTTTGAAAGCTCCTTGCTTTCTCTTCTTTTGTTTGACAGGTGTATATGCGGGGTCTTCATTTAACTTGTGAGTCATTACCTCCGGAGGTATTCCTGTCATATCAGAATGGGACCAAGCAAAATAATCTGCGTTAGCTTTTAAAAATTCAATCAACTTACGTTTCACGTCTGGGCTGAGATTGGCCCCTATGTAGATTTTCCTTTCAGGCCAATGTACAAATAACACTACAGCCTCCAATTCTTTGATCGTTGTTTTGATATTTTCGTTTTCTTCTGGTTCTTCAATGGAGTCAGGCCTTGAATCTACATCTGTTCGCCCTTGTTCAGTTGAGGTTTGCATTGTGGTATCCTCAACTGAATACTGTAATTGCTATTTTTCTTCATTTTTCGTGCTTGAATCTACTACGTAGTTAATGTTCCTAGATGTCTGTTGATCTCCACGGATTTGACATATTCCCCACAGTGATGGAAATTTAATGACTTGATGTAAGGTCAACGGAATAGCGTCCATCTCGTGGATCCATGGCCTCCCTAGAATTATGTTGTATGCAATTTCCAACTCCACTACCTGAATCTTTGTATCCTTGACAACTCCTTCTGCGAATGTAGTAAGTATTACCTCCCCTTTCGTCACGACGCTGGAATTGTCGAACCCGGATAAAGTATGCGCCTTGGGTACTAATTTGGCTTCAGCTTGCATCTCATGTAGAACTCTTAGCAGAATAATATTCACAGAGCTACCTGGATCAATCAAAACTCTTTTCACATTAGTGTCATGTGGAGTTGATACGCCATCCTCATCTGCATCATCAAACGTAATGCTTTCTTCCTCTAAGACATGTCGTATCCGCTTCCCGTGGGTAATCGCGACTTTGGATACTTCATTTGATGTTGTATACGTTACACCATTGATTTCTTCTCCTCCGCTTATAACATTAACGGTCCTTTTTGGGGAGGGCGGTTTTGGGGGCTCCTGCCTATTCTTTATGTATGCTTGCTTTCCTTTCTCGCTGAATAACTCAGTAAGATATCCTTGCTTCAACAAATGATCAACTTCACCCTGTAGTAACCAACAATCTGCCGTATTGTGATCATGATCAGTATGAAATTCACACCAGTGTTCGGCATTGCGCCTGTTTGGGTTTGACCTTATCTCTCTTGGCCACCGCACCTTATCTCCTATGCTTCTTAACACAGCAACGAGCTCGGAAGTGCTTACATTAACATTATAACCACCGAACCGTGCCTTTAAATTTCTTTCATCGTCTCGTGACTCTCGCGTGTTGCGATCATTTCCATACCTGGATGATGAACCTGATTCTCTATTTCTAGATCTATGATCATACCTTGACTGATCATGCTTGGACCGTGAATCTTTTCTAGCTGGGCCCATATATGGTTCGTACCTATTTTTACCTGATCTTTTTTCTGTTTGCGCGCGTCTTGAACTTACCTTTTCTTCTTTTTGAGATCGTGAGATAATATCTTCCTCGATCCTTAACTTCGTGCTATACTTGTTATTAACGTCATTCCATGTTGTTGCTGGGAATTTTTGAAGACTCTCTTTGAGTCGCCTCGTAACTTTTGAGCTTTTTTCATTCATGTTACTTGTGAATGCTATGGCTGCCCAACTGTCAGGTACATGGGGTAATGTCATTCTTTCACGTTGGAATCTGTCTACGAACTCTCTGAGCAATTCTGAGTCCCCTTGCTTGATTTTGAAAATATCCTCCATTCTTTTTTCGACTTTCTGAGCTCCCGAGTGTGCTTTAATGAAAGAATCTGCAAGCTCAGCAAAAGAATTTATAGAATTTTTGGGTAAAAGAGAATACCATGTTAATGCTCCCTTAGTGAGCGTTTCTCCAAATTTTTTGACCAATACTGACTCAGTTTCTTGTTTGGTCAAGTCATTTCCTTTTACGCTGGTAGTGAATGCAGTCACGTGGTCTCGTGGATTAGTTGTTCCATCGTACTTTGGAATATCAGGCATTTTGAATTTCTTTGGAATTGGTAAAGGAGCAGCGCTTGGCTTCCAAGGTTGCTGTGAATATTTATCCATATCTATTCCTTTGATTACAGGCGGTACTCCAGGTATTTGCTCTATGCGGTCAATTTGCTCCTTAAGCTGTTTCTGCAATGTTAGAACTAAATTTTGTAAATCGGAATTGGCTACGTTACCTGGTTCTACCTCTCGTGATTTTGGGGATTCCACCACTGCCTAAATTAACAATCCCAGAACGAGGGTTTTCCAAAGTGTTGGTATTTGGAACTGGTGTTGATGGTGCAACAGGTAATTGGCTGGCAAAAGCCGCAAGAGCTTTATTGACCTGTTGAGCAATCAACTGCTGCAAAGCTTCATTGATAGCTTCATCGTTGTTAAATTGAGTATTTGCATTTGAGTGAGATCCATCAGGAGTCCCTTCTCGAGATCGACGAGGCGAACTTTGTGGAGAAGGAATCGGAGTGTGAACATCTTGTGGATCCCCTTGGAGTTGATGGTTTCCTTGATTTCCTTGGGTGTTGTCGTTAACATTTGACATGATTGTTGATGTAACGAAGTAGGTTAAGTTAGGAAAAGATAGATTATCAGATTTCCGGTAACGGAACCAATTTGTTTAACCAAAAAATAAAATTTTGTCCAAAGTGATAATTTAGAAGAACTCGGGTTACTGATAATCAAAGAATGAATAAAGAATGATTTTGCTAATAATGGGATATTCAGGAACAAAGTAAATCAGTGTATTCAGATAGTTTTTCGTGTCCTTACAATTGATTCATTCTCTCCCTTTTATAGCTATTTTGGAGATACCGTTTTGCCTTTTTCATGATAAGGCCATTATACACAATTAAAGACATTAAATGCTGCGTTACATAATTATTGTATTCAATACAGATTCTCTAACGTTTTTGGTATTTAAGGCTCATTAAATATTGTATCTGTACTCCCTTGTACTGTCAGGTTCATTCTCCTTAATTTTTGGACTTAAATAGGTATGAGCGCTGGGTCTTTTGAATAATCGCCCGTGCCTCTTTCTATGCCTCTGCCCGTATCTGTTGCAGCTCGTGCCTCTTGGCCAATCATAACTTTTTGATCAATCTACGTGTCATGACACGTCATCTTTATATCACTTTAATATGTAAACTCATTTTTTCCCAATACATCTGCGGAACTAGGTCGGACGCCCGAAACAACGCTAAATCTAAGAATCACCCCCTAAAACCAATTGAATCAGACTTATGAACTTCAAGCTCTTCAATCTACCTCCAATATGCCGAAATGTACTTATACTACTCGGATTGACACCAAATTTTGCATGCAAGTATTAAATGACAATACGAAACTATTTCCGGTCTTGAAATTCCGTTCGGAACTTGATAACACAAAAATCCGCTCCAAACCAAATTTAAAGAACTTCAAAATCCTTAATGAATCCACTTTTGCTATTAGGCGCCAAAACGCTCCCGGGTCATCCAAAACCCGAACCGGACATACGCCCAACATTCAAATCCTGATTCCGAGGTCGTTTACTCAAAACGTTGACCGAAGTCAAACTTGGCCTTTTAAGTCAACCTTAAGGAACCAAGTGTTCCAATTTCAACCCAAACTCTTCCAAATCCCGAACCAATCATCCACGCAAATCATAAATCAGTAAAAGCAAGTACGTGAAGTCTTATTTAGAGGAACATGGTTCTAGAAAGTCGTTACAATAGATATACATATAAATTTTTACTGTATTTTTTCTTTTGCATGCGGTACCTTCAACCATCGAAAAGAAGGTCAATTGCCCAGTCTTAGTAGTTGGTAACTGACTACTTAAACTCCTAAGCTTATAATACTTCTCTCAGCTAGGGGTGGGCATCGGTCGGTTCGGTTCAGTTCGGTTATGAATATTATCGGTTTAGCATATCGGTTATCAGTTTACAAATTTAATAAACCGATAACAGAACCGATAAGATATCGGTTATCTGGTATCGGTTAATCGGTTATCGATCATTATCGGTTCGGTTATCAATTTACCCGATAAGATAACTCAATCTAGAGTTAAGCAAAAAAGAAAAGACAATTCATGTGACGACCCAAAGGGGTCATCACCTGTATTCCTACTCCCTCTGTACTTCTGAGGCCCTGGAAACCTCACTAGGGGGTTGCCTCGACTTGTGTGCGTAGTCCGGGCGCGTAACCGAAAAGTTTACATGTGAATTTGTGAGAAAAATAATAAAATTTGATGTTTTAAATTGATCGAGTTTGACTTTGGTCAACGTTTTGGACAAACGGACTCGGACTCGTGGTTTGACAGTCCCGGAGGGTCCGTAGGAAACTTTGGGACTTGGGTGTGTGCCCGAAATCAAATTTCGAGGTTCCAAGTCCGAGAAATGAATTATTGTGTGAAATTGTTTTCTGAAAATAATTAAAGAATTTGAAAGTGTTATTTGTTTAGAAGACTGTGCGGTTGGGCTCGTATTTTGGTTCCGACGCTCGACACAAGTCTTAAATGTGATTTAAGCAATTGCTGTAAAGTTTGGTTAGATTTGGACGTCGTTTGACGTGTTTTGGACAAAAACTCTAAACTTGATGTCTTATGAAAATTGGGAGGAAATCATGGGTCTTGAGGCCTAATTTGATGATTTCGATGTTGTTTTGGCGATTGGATCACACGGATGAGTTCGTAGGATGTTATTGAGTTAGTGTATATGCTTAGTTTGGAGCCCCGAGGGCTCGGGTGAGTTTTGAGTAGGTCCCGGGAGGCCTTAGGCTTAAAGTAACAGACGTTGCAGTGTTGCAGGCCCCAGCGCGGCCGCGGTCATTCCCGCGCGGTCCGCGCTGGAAGCCACGCGGCCGCGGTGTAGTCCGCGCGGTCCGCGTGGCCAGATTCAGAGGGGTCCTCAGCACCAGCGCGGCCGCGCACCAAGTTCGTGCGGTCCACGCTGGGAGATTCAGAGAAGGCCCCAGGTGCAAGACACCAGCGCGGCCGCGCACCAAAATCGTGCGGTCCATGCTGGGCAGGTTCAGAGAGTTGTTTTCCCTCCCTTCCTCGGCGCGGCCGTGGGGCATTTTTGCGCGGTCCGCGCCAGTCCTTCAGCAAAGTATATAAATCTGAGATTTTCAGTCATTTTGCACTTTTTCAAAACCCAAAACATAAGAGGCGATTTTCCAAACGATTCTTCTCCTTCAAAACGATTGGCAAGTGATTTCTAACTTATTTTCCTTGCTTCTTAACATCTTTAAACATAATTTCAACTTCAAAACAAAGATTTTAATGGGGGAATTCGGGAATTTAGGGTAGAACTAGGGTTTCAAAATTTGGGGGTTTTGGACCTCAATTTGAGGTCCGATTCCAAAATAACTTATATATCTGAGTTCATGGGGGAATGGGTAGTCGGGTTTTGGTTCGAACCTAGGGTTTTGACCACGTGGGCCCGGGGGCATTTTGGGGATTTTTGAACAAACTTTGGGAAATTCACTTTTCATGCATTCAAATTTATTAGATTAGCCTTTGTTGATACACTCAAGTAATTAGTGACTAGATTCGAGCGGTTTGGTGGTGAATTCGAAGGGTAAAGCTATACTAGAGGATTGAGTTGAGTTTGGAGCATTTGAGGTAAGTGTTTGTTCTAACTTTGGCTTGAGGGAATAGGATTAGGATGTTATTTGCTACTTGCTAAATGTGGAGTACGGTGTATAGGCATGGTGACGGTTATCTATGCACCGGAGTCTAGCATGACCGTGAGTCTTAACTGCTTTTAATTCGAATGACGTGACACAATTTCCTGGTTAAATTGATAAATTTTATATAATGTGAACGGTTGAGGAAGAATTGTGATTGGTATATTTTGGAGCGTTGGTTCGAACAAGAATGTGATAGTCGAGAAAGAAGTGATTTAAAAGAGGATGTGTTGTGATTATTCCCTTGCCGGGACGTATAGACTATTATTATGTACTCTCCCTTGCCGGGATATTTGGGCTGTTAGCTGTACCCTTGCCGGGTTAAAGTGTTATGTTGTCGAATTCCCCTAATGGGGCCTTCTTTACAAAGTCAGATATTTTGAACTATGATATGGGATCGTGTGGCACGCCGTCCACTTATATTCTATAATATGGGATCGTGTGGCACGCCGTCTACTTATATTCTATAATATGGGATCGTGTGGCACGCCGTCCACTTATATTCTATAATATGGGATCGTGTGGCATGCCGTCCACTTATATATTATGAAATGGGATCGTGTGGCACGCCGTCCACTTATGAATTAAGAAATGGGATCGTGTGGCACGCCGTCCACTTATGAATTAAGAAATGGGATCGTGTGGCATGCCGTCCACTTATGAATTAAGAAATGGGATCGTGTGGCGCGCCGACCAACTATAAATGAGCTATGGTATTGAGATAGTTTCGTCGTTATATCCGTTGATCTGTGTTCGCTGTATTTTTCCCCGAGCATGCCCCCTTCCCCTTTTTTGTTGATATTCTCTGTTGTTATTTCTGTTGCCTTTGTATATATATATATATATATATCTGCACAGGTTGTTTTTGGTAGGTCCTGTCTAGACTCGTCACTACCTCGCCGGGGCTAGGCCAGGCACTTACCAGCACATGGGGTCGGTTGTGATGATGCTACACTTCTGTGCTTTTTGCACAGATCACAGTACCGGAGCTGGAGCTTTTGGACATTAGTAGGAGCATTGGGAGCTTACTTCAGTCTGGAGATTTCCGAGGTAGCCTTGCTGGCGTCCGCATGGCCCGGAGTCTCTCTTATCTCTGTCTTTCGTTTGATTTCCCTTGTATCGGATCAGACAGTACTGTATTCTTATTCAGACTTTGTATTTAGCATTCAGTAGAAGTTCGTGAGTTAGTGACCTCAGATCTGGGTAGAAGTGTATTTGAATTTCCGCACTTGGTTTCAGTTATTTATGTTTCGAGACTTTCGCTTTTATATTAATTGCCTCGTTCTTCTTTATACTGTTAATGTTGTTGAGAGAAATGTTAAATTAATTGGCTTGCCTAGCTCTTATTAGTAGGCGCCATCACGACTCCCGAGGGTGGAAAATCCGGGTCGTGACAACTGGAGTTAAGCAACAAAGAGAATAATTCACATATAGTATACTAAAGACTTGCGCTAGGAGTAACTAGTAAGGTCTATGAAGAATGAAGATGAAGCAATTGAAGAGTGGGGTTGAGAAAAAATAGGAGAGAATGAACTGAAGCCCATAGCGTTTGTATATACTTAAGGGTAAAGTCATAATTTTATTAATTTTTATTGGGTTATCGGTTAACCCATTAACAAAATTAGCAAACCGATGCCCGAACCGATAACCCAATAGTAAAAAAATTCTAAACCCTTACCGAACCATTAACCAAATAACCCGATACCGATAACCCAATAAACAATTAACGGTTCGGGTTATCGGTTTTACCCGATATATGCCCAGCCCTACTCTCAGCGATTTATTTAAATGAATAAAGCATCAACTCAAACCACACTATTTCAGTTCTTTTTTTTAAAAATGTGTAGATTATGTTGGAGATATTTATATTGATAATCCTTGTTAGATTTCATCCTAAATTTTGTTAGATTTTGGCCTAAAAGTATCAAGTGACTTGTTCTCAATACGCCACTTGGCTTAATATTATGCTTTGTTATCCTTCTTTTAATATAATAAGTATTAAAACACACGCGATGCGCGAAGAATATAAAAGAATAAAAATCATGTCAAATTATGATTTGGCTTTTTCAGGTGTCATCTTATTTTTTATTGAAAGGTACCCAATAGGAAAAACTCTATGAAGTTAAAAGAATTAAATCCAAGTTACAAATTTTTTTGGGATAAAAATCAAATATACAAATAAAAAATTTATACTATAAAAAAACTAAAAATATACCCAATGCAAAATAATAAGAATATATTATACTTAAATGAATATGTATATTTTTTCGGAAACAACTTCTCTACCCTACAGGGTTGGGGTAAGGTCTGCGTATGTTTGACCAAAAAATATGTATTTTGGTTCAAATAATTAAATTATGTGATTAGGGGTTGAACTTAGTTAACAATAATATTTCTAGATAAAACTTTCAAGGATGCTATAATCAATAGATGGGTTCGGTCAGATAGTAATGGCAACATGCAATAACTGTTCTAAAAAGCATGAGTAATAATGTAGCATTAAAAAGCAATGAATATCAATGAATAATATTTAAGTAAATAGGAGGAATGATTCACCCAATAAAGGATGAAATAGATGGATGTTCCTCCTAACAATGATGAATGACAGACAAATCCTTGACTATTCGAGTTATTCTCGGATCTGATGGAAAAGTATGAAATAATATAAAGAAGAACTTAGTGAAAAGACGGTGTTCGTATCTTAGCAAGAGAGAGAGAGAGAGAGAGAGAGAGAGAGAGAGAGAGAGAGAGAAAATCTTTTTGTCAAGGTGAGTTCCTACAAGTGAATATTACATGCCCCTATCATTATCTCTTTTTTCTATATATATAGGACATGTTCCTAAGAAACCCTAATAGTACAAATGCAGAGAATATCCATTAGAATATTATCTTTTAATACCCTATCCTGAAAAACTAGCCGTTATAACTCTTATCAATGATATTCAACCTCGATCTCAACCCTTGTTGTCATCTCGACTACGGCTCTCGTCGACATCCCGACTATGGTTCATGTCGCCACTTCAGCCAAGGACTTTGCTGCTTCTTGGCCTATCTCGACAAACGACGACTCGAGAATTAGTATTATCTTACCTCAAATATTATAAGGGCGAATTTTGACCCATACAGCATACACACTACCTCCCTAGACCCCACTTGTGGGATTATACTCGGTTGTTGTTGTTGTTGTTGAATATGTATATTTTATTCTAAAACTACCGATATATTTTAAAATCAATATATTTGTCATATGTAATAAGCAATTACGTTTTCCTTTTCTCCCCAACATATATCAAGTTGTAATTTAACTGTTGAGATTACCTATATGAAGTTTAATTATACTTTTATAGTTTTAATCAGCTACTTGAAATTCTTATATTTTTTAAACCTTTTTTGGCTTTATTTACGTGGTCTATCCATATGCAATACTATGACTTTTATTTTTAAAATTCAAATAATTTTCTCATTTCAAATTTAAATAAACCTTATTCTTCTGTATTACCTACTACTGATATTTTTTTATTTTGTATGTTTTCCTCTTGTTATCTTTTGTTTATTATTATTGAATTATCCATTATTATTATATATTAAATTATCACATCTTTAATTAGCTTACCATTAAGCTTAATATTCTTGCTAATTACTCTTGGAAAATTGCTTCCTTTTTAAGGTGTATTTGATTTGAGGGAAAGTAATTTTCAAGTTAATATTGTTCATGATCAAGTCATGCTTTGATATTTGGTAACACGATGTAACGACCTGATCGGTCGTTTTGAGCCTAGCACGTCGTTCGGCGGTTTGAGACCTTGAGTAAATAATGAAGAGATTGGTAATATTGTTTTAGTTAGTTTAGTCAACTTGGGTTTCTCTTTAAGCCTTGCAACCTCTCTTGAATTTATTTCTTAGTTCAAATTAAATTTAAATTTTAAATATTTTTATGTTTCAATTAAAAGAGTAAATATAGATTGTCAACATTAATATGATTTTATTATGTTATAATTTTTTTCTTAATTTAAAGAAATTAATTTATGTATTTTATGGGAGATCTTAGTTTGCTGCTTGGAATATTTTTAATTTTGAAAGTCACCAAATCATTAATATCATAAGTAATTTTTTTACTTTATTTTATATTTTAACTTACCCCAAAGTAAAAATAGTCATAGGTTATTTCAATCTACGTCTTTTTATATTTTTTTTGTTTTTCTATTATAATTAATTTCTTACCTCCATGTTCTAGTTAATTTCTTTGCTCTTAACTTTTTATTTTTGCTAGATGATCATTGACAATTTCTTTCACATTAGTTCTAGTTAAAATTTACCAATATAATTATGCTAAAAAAATTCAAATATACTCATGTATGACATGATAGTTATTAGAAATGAAATAAGCTTTCTCACGGGTCTAAACTACCCCTATCGTTTGCTAAATGGTTTATAAATACCCTCCGTCCATCTATCCGTCCAAAAAAACACACGACGTTAATTCTATTATCAAAAATACCCCCGCGACTAACGGCAGAATTGATGGGTCTTTCATTTAATGATGTGACAATTTTTAATTGGACCACGTGGCATTATTGACCAAGAATCAAATATGGGTCTTATTTTTAACCATTTACCTGGTCCGACCCATTTACCCATTTTTCCGTGCTTTGCAGTATTGACAAAAATGGCTTCTACAAAACAAAAAGGGCTTAACAAAACTGCTGGGCGGGTTAGTAAAACCGATTGATTCTGCCTCTTCTAGCTACATTTATGTACTTCAAGCAAAATGTATTTGTGTTTCATGGCTTCCATACAACACTCGTCGGTGCTTCGAGATCAGGAAAATAAAATTATGTTTCACGATGTGTGCTTGAAAACCTTTTTCATTCTTATAATTTTTAGCTATTAAGTCAACTTTTTTATGGATTGTTTTTACGGCGTGAATATCAGAAGTTAAAATCTTCGTAGGATGGTGGCTCTCAAAGAAAGCTACAAGAATTACATAGCAAAAAATTTGAGATAATCCATCATGGTTTTATAGTTTATACCGGTAATAGAAAATTTTTTCCCAAATTACATCATGGTTAAATTTGGGCTTTCGCAGGAGCAGTCGCCGACAGATTCCCCATCGAAGGATCATCTCCATTTTTTCTTACCCATCTGATTCCCAACCAGCCAAAACTTCTCTTTTCTAACCCATCAGAGGGAGAAGGAAGAAAGAGAAAGGGAAAAGATTAAGAAAAAGAGAAAATAATGGGTCAGGCAATTAATTGGGTGGGTTTGGTTAAAGGGGCGAGTATTTGGAATCTGAACGAGAGCCATGTGGCCCAATAAAACAACGACAACACATTAGACGTGGAGCCCACGTGCTGCATTGTTAAAAAGAGGGGTACTTTTAGATATAAAAATAACGTCGTGTGTTTTTTTGGACGGATAGATGGACGGAGGGTATTTATAAGCTATTTAGCAAACGATAGGGGTACTTTTGACCCTTTTCCGTTTATTATATATTTCATGTCATATTATAGCTAGTGGATTTTTATTTACAGTTCCAGTTTTTGTTATTCCTTTATTTTGTAATAAAAACCAACGAGTATGTTCAGATTAGCATACAATAAAGAAATGGAAAGAAAAGCTTGACGACTTTTTAAGGTTTGAATAAAGAATTCAGTTACGAAAACTGTATGACGTAAAGATTTCTTCAAATTAGTTTACTAGGTGTTTCTTACTTTTGTATGTAGTATAGTACTAAATAAATCATAATGGTGCAAACCATTGAAACGTTTTGATAATTTGCTTAAGCCGAGCAAATGATTTTTAACCATTTAAAACTACACCTTAAGTGTTCGCCATGCACCTTCATTGAAAGATTGCGTACAGCATGTGGAATATTGACGAAAATGTGAAATTTTCAAACTATTATATACTTTCCTTTGGAGCTTGAATTCGGAACTCAACAAATTAAGCTCTCCTTCTGAGGAATTCACATAGATGAAAATTACAATTTTGCGGTATCTATTATAGCTATAAACATTAATATTACATATACATTTTCATAGTTTTGATTGCAAAAGTATCTGGATATCTTCTACCAATAAATTATGATGGAATAAATTTAAGGATTTCTGAATCGAGGGATTACGTGCTTTCAATCCTATACAATTGCCTTCCAAGCCCTTTCACTGTCGAACTACCAACCGCCCCACTATCTACTAGTTGGTTCAACTCGAATTTCTATCTTGTGATCAAGCTTCCTGACATGCTTTGTACTAGCCAAAATTTTGTGTACTTTGGGGCGCTGACCACCCATCTTCAACGCCCTACGCCCTTCTCATGAGCGCTCAATTAGTTTCATCCTCAGGTTTGGTAGGATGTATAGGAAAGAATAGCACTCTTAGTTAGCTTAGTAGCAGAGGTACAAGATTAAAAGGGGAGTTTTCACATTGTTTTACTCAAACTTGGATCATGCTTTTACATTTTGGTTTTACCTTATAAATACTGAATATAAAACATTTTACACTAGGATGCATGTTAACGCGTTGTAGTAGGTTAATCACTTTATGGGGATGGAGAATTCTCTTTCGAGTAAAAAAATTGAGTTAACAGACTCGACAATATTTGTGGTCAATACTTCATACCTGAAATAATAATATATAAGACTTTATTAGAATATGGAAATATAAGAAACAAGGGACATCTTGCAGATGTTCCAAACATCACGAGAGATGGATGTTGGAAACATTTTCGTGGATGTTGGAAATATCTCGTAAGATGTTTGAAATGGGAAGTGCATTAACCGGTTTCATGTGAAGCCTGAAACATCTTAGGAAATGTTTGAAACGTCGTAAAGTATGTTTGAAACACCTTCATAGATGTTTGAAACATCTCGTAAGATGTTTGAACTAGAAAGTCCAGTAACCTGTTTATGTGAAGCCCGAAACATCTTAAGAGATGTTTGAAACATCTTAAGAGATGTGTTAAACACCTAGGAGAATGATTCAAACATCTTCAAAGATGTTTTACTTGGGGAGTTCATATTAATTTACTTGTTTCTAAGGAAGTGCGCTCTTCTCCATTTGTGAAACCCAACATCCTACTCAAGATATCTGGCGATTCTCATATCTTTATCTTTGATTTGTTGAAAATGAAAATTGAACTCATCAATCCTATATGCTTTAGCTGCAAAATAATAATGGTGAAGCAAATCTCCACAATGAAAATTTTTGCTAATATTTTCAGCAATGTGCCTCATGCAAAATCCATGATGAGCTAGTAGGTTAAATTTTAAGATCCCATTTGCTATGCTTATGTGCCTATCAGAAAATACAAACAACTCAATACTGTCAGGGCGTATGCATGACAATTGTTTAAAAAAATATTCATATGCGGCATCACACTCCTTGTCTACTATACAAAATGCCATATGAAAAATATGGTTCTTTGATTCCTGTGCCACGGCAGACAATAACACTCCACGCAGGGGCGGATCCATTCTTAGCGAAGCGGTGTCACGCGATACCGCTTCGCCGAATTTTTTATTAATTATATCTATTAATATTGTGAGAAAACGGATAAGTAGGAAGAAGTGACACCACTTGACATAAATTGTCTCTTGGTTTGTTGGTTATGTACTTGGTTTTGCTCTAAAAGGTTAAAGGTTCAAACCTCAACTAGCACTTTTTTTTGCAAATATTTGAGAGAGCCTCTGTGATTAAAGATAGTGATGAAGTAGAATTGAACTCATGACCTTTTCTGCTTAAAATTCAACAAAACCAATAGACTAAGATTATTTCTTATTTAGAAGTATGATAATTAACACTATTATTTCCGTTCTTCTATAAATTTTGACAACGGTTACAAAAATTCTTGTGTACGCCCCCGACTCCACGATACCTTTCCCAAAAAGATATGCATACGGTTTGAGCTCTAGCATATCGTTCGGTGGTTTGAGACCCTGAGTAGCTTCACTTCATGCATTATGACTTGCACGTGTAGTCGAATTTGAATTTCAAAAAGTTCGAAGTAGATTTGAAAGGAAATTCTCAATTTGGAAGCCTTAAGTTAGAAGAGTTGACCAATGTTTGACTTTTGAGTTAACGACCTCAAAATCTAGATTTGAAGGTTACTATGGGTTTGTAAGGTGATTTCAGACTTTGACGTGTGTTTGGGTTGAGTATCAAATGGTCCGGGAGCGATTCAACACTTATTATTGAAAGTTGCATTCTTAAAAGTATTTGAATTAGCTAAGTTTGACTTACAATGGATTTTGATGCTATCAGACTCCTGGCGGTGTTCGGGACCTTGGATAGGTTTATTTTATTAAGTGTAACTCATGCACGAAGTTCGGCTGTGATTTTGGAATGTCTAAGTGTAATTTAAATGTGTTCGGTGAAGTTTGAATGCTTCAAAGTTAAGAGAAGGTTTTGATCGTCGATTCTTGTTTTTGATGTTATTTATGGTGTTTCGAGCCTTTGGATAAGTTTAGATAAGGTATTGGGACTTGTTGTTACGATTGGACCTCGGGTGTGTTTCAGACCAATTCCCTTCGTTTCGGGATTGCTGGTTTCTAGTATCAGGGGTATTCTTCGTGATCACGAAGAAAGGCTCACGATCATGTAGTATTGTTTGGGAGCTAGGACGAATTGCTCTTCACGATTACGAATGGTGGCTCGCGATCGCGGTGTTTGGTCTATGGTTCATCGCGTTCCCGTGTCATGGATCGCGAACGCAAAGTGTTAGCGTGGTGGTCTGTATTAGGGGGTTGCTCTTCGCGATCGAGAAAGGCAATTGCTGATGGCTGACAGGGTTTGGTCTACGCGTTCGCAGAGCTAGGCTCGTGTTCACGAAGGTTTGGTAGACTGAGCTTCGTGACCGCTGTACTGGCCTCGCATTCGCGAAGAGAGATTTCATGTGCGAGGTTGGTTGGCCTTCGCGATCGCGATGTAGTTTTCACGATCCCGAAGAAGGGTCACCTGGGCAGAATATAAGGTTGCAAGCGGGACTTGGCTCATTTTCATCTTTTTTTCCACACTGGAGCCGATTTTGGGGCGATTTTTATCATCTATTATGAGGTAAGTGATTCCTAATCATTGTGAATTAAATACATGGATTATATATGAATTTTTACATAAAAATTAGTATAAATTATGTGATTTTGGTAGAAAACCTAGAAATGGTATTTTTGGATTTTGACCATGAAATTGGATATGGAGTTGGGAATAAATTAATATTTGAGTTTGTGGTGTTATGGGTAATATTTATCTTCGAGAATTTTCAGAATCCGGGCACGTGAGCCTGGTGGTTGATTTTATTGACTTTTTTGTGTGGGGTTGGAAATTATTATAAATTATTAAATTACGAGTCTTTCAATATATTTTGATTTGTTTGCACGTTCTTTGACTAGTTTCAGAATATTTGGCATTGGTTTGAGGTGTTAGATAGGCGTTGGAGCCGGTTATCGAATTTCGGAGCGAAGTAAGTCTCCTGTTTAACCTTGTGAGGGAAATTTACCCCGTAGATGTTATATTTGTTGTATGATACATGTTGTGGGAGATACGTACGTATGAGGTGACGAGTGTCTGTGCGTATGCTAGGATTCCTGATTAGGTCCGGATAGACAGACTCATTCAATGCTTAAATTGTAACATTTGAGTTATTCTTGCTTGTTTAATTGCTTTAATTTGCATTTTTTCTAAGACTAGACTTGCTTAAAGTATCACACTTGCTATTTTAGATATTCGGCTAGCTACTTGATTAGCAGTAGAAATTATTCTTCTTTTTACGGATTTCTCCCGTGTTGTACGAAATTTTTCGGAAAGTCTCTTAAACTTCATAACTCACACATGTATTTGTGACTGGGGCCAGTGACCCGTGAAGTTTCACTCTTCCTATAAGATCGGGCTGAATGCCTCATCACTATTATTATGGATCGGGTTGTACGACTTCGACAGTATTATGAGATGCATCTATATTTCGGTTCGGTTAACCCTTGATAGTGTACGCAATTATTATGGGATCAGGTCGTACGCCACGATATGAAATCATGCCACTACTCTTATGGGATTAGGCCGCTCGCCTCGGCAAAATCGTGCGTAATATTTGATAAGAAGTTAGTGTACCCATGAGTATTCCTGACTTGAGATATGATTTTTTATCTGGTGTTGACCATTTGTATTCCATTCGAGGTAGTATCCGATAATTGAAGACTTCACGTTTACTCTTCAATTGAGGATCATATTATGTACCTATATCTGTTTTTTACTATTTTACTTGCCATGCTTTATACCTGTCTACTTTCATTGCACTTAATTTATTGGACCACTAGTAAGTGATGTTGATGTCGATCCCGCATCATTACTTTTTCGGGGTTAGGCTAGATACTTATTGGTATGCGTAGATGTGTATACTCATACTACACTTCTATACTAATTGTGCAGGTATTGAGACAGGTTCATTAGGTGGTCATCTTGGCGCAAAGACATAGTTGCTGGGAGACTTTATGGTGAGCCGCATTTCATGTTACGATCCGCAGCACACGGAGTCTCCGTCATATTCATTTATTTTGTTCTGTCTATTTTATATTACATACAGATGTTGTATTAGTATTGTTCTACCTAGCAGATGCTCATGCACTTGTGACACCGGATTTGGGGGGTTTTAGTGAATGTTCACAGTTTACTTATTATTATTATTATCATTCATTTTATGTATTATTCGTACTCGGTATTTGGGTAAAGAAATACACATGTTTCCATGAGATCTGGATTTAAATTCTAACTATTTAATGAGATTTCTTATTTTAAAAGCTAAAAAGGATAATTAAGTTGGAGTTACGCTCGTTGGCTTGCCTAACAATATTGTAGGGCGCTATCACGACATATTATGGGATTTGGATCGTGACAATGACTTTCCTCATAAACAAAACCCCCTGAATCCAAGCTTCATAATCTACAAAAAAAGTACCGAAACTTCCCACAATTATCAAGCTTCAGTGCCGTGTTTTTTCCTTCATTTGCCTTCCTGAGTGCGTAGCGGTACACATCTAAAATTGCACACTGTGCTCTGGCGTCCCCCTTACCATAGCCTTTTCAACATGAATTCCCATCAAACACTTCTAATAACTAATATTACAACCTAAATCTAAACGAACTGTTTTCATAATTTCTTTGTTAGATGGACTTCTGCCCTCTTCATACTTAATATGGATGTATTCACCAATGACATATGCTAAGGCATGTCGATGCATTTTTGTAAGATGTTGTGACCCGCATGTATGCTCATTCTTGTACCTCGTAATATAAAATCTGTCAGTACTTATATATTTTATGGCTCGCAACCACCACTTACAATTGTTGTCTACATATTTGACACAATATATAAATTTAGTACTTTTCACTGATTTGAAATGGAAAGGAGCCTTCAAGGAAGCAAGCTTCAATGACACAACTAGATCGCGCTTCGTAACGACCCGACCCGTCGTCTCATGTGTTACTGCTTCATTTCCCCCATTTCATGCTTCTTCATGTTTCATTATCAGTGTTCGGTGTGTTAGAGTTGATTTGGATTGGTTTTGGTAGAAAATGAGATACTTAGTCTTTTTAAGGAAGGCTTAAGTTGGAGAAATCAACCGGACGTTGACTTATGAGTTAGGAGGCTCGGATGTGGTTTCCGGTGATACGGTTAGCTTCGGGAGGTGAATTGTGACTTAAGAGTGCGATCGGAATTGAGTTTGGAGGTTCGGTGTAGAATTAGGCTTGAATTGGCAAAGTTAGTATTTCGGCGAGTTCCGATTGATAGGTAAGATTTTGATCCGAGGGTCGGAATAGAATTCCGAGAGTTGTTGTAGCTTCGTTAGGTGATTTTGGATATGTGTGCAAAATTTCAGACCATTCGGAGGTGTTTTAAGCGGGTTTTCGATCAAATGTGTATTTCGGAAGTTTTTAAGAAACTTAGGATTGAATCCGATGTAATTCAATGATTTTAGTGTTAGTTGAGGTGTTTCGTTGATTGGAGCAAGTTTGAATAATGTTTTAAGACATGTTGGTGCTTTTGGTTGAGGTCCCGAGGGCCTCGGGGTGATTTCGGGTGGCCATTGGAAGAAAATTTGAAGTTGGTAATTGCAGGTTCTTGGTTGCAGCAAGTATTTCCGCATCTGCGGAAAGGAGACTGCAGATGCGGTTGCGCGGAAGCGGAGACAGCATTGCAGGTGCGGAATAGGATCAGGTTGAGCAGTTCCGCAGAAGCGGAAGTATTTTTGCCTAAGTGAGTCCGCAGGAGCGGATAAGAAGTCGCAGTAGCGGTTTGGGCTTGGAGGTGAGACTTCGCAGAAGCGAGAAATTGTGTCGCAGAAGCGACCCTTGTGATTTAATGAATTTTCGCTTAAGCGGACAAGGACCGCAGAAGCGGTCACGCGGAAGCAGGCGTGGGGACCGCAGAAGCGAAAACTAGACTGTTTAGGAGGGTTTTTATTCAATATTTCATCCGCGAGCTTGGGATGATTTCCTCCATTGTTGACCACCTTAAGAGCTTTTTGGTAGAGATTGAAGAGGATTTTGACGGGAATCAATTGGAGGTAAGTCTCGTGACCTAGAAACGTCATTTTTATTGAAGAATCAACCTTTAATTCTTGGAAATTTGTGTAAAAATTGGAAGAACTAGGGCTTGGTTTTTAAAATAAAAATTTGGGATTTGAAAGAGCATTTTAACTCCGATTTTGGTAAACTTGATATGTATGGACTCGTGGCGAGACGAGGAATCCGGTAATGTGAGTTTTGTAATTTTTTGAGAAGTGGGCCGGGGGCTCGGGTTTTGCTAGTTTCGAGATTTTTGCTATATTTCGATTGTTTTCGATTGGGCATCGTTCCCTTGGCATATTGTGATGTACTCGCTCTGATTTTGGTTAGATTCGACGCGCGTGGAGGCCGATTCGAGGGGCAAAGGCGTCGCGGGCTAGAGATTTCGCCAGATCGAGGTGAGTAATGATTGTAAATGATATCCTGAGGGTTTGAAACCCCGGATTTGCACCCATAGTGCTATATTGAGGTGACTTGCACGCCGAACAGAGAGCGTGGGGTAGAGCACCGTAGGGGATTGTGACTTGGTCCGTCCCGGTTGTTGATTTTACCGCGTATTTCGCTATGACTTGTTGTTTTTCACTATGACTTGGGCTTATTGCCATATTTGGGGCTTATTGCCGACTGTTTGAACTCCCTATGAGCTATCATCACTGTTTTTCCTCACTATTTGAAATATTATTTGAACTCAGTCCAATGTCATTACACTGTTTCATGAACTCAGCTATATTTTTACTCAACCTTGAGTTTTAACTGATATTTGCACTACTGTTTCAGCTGAGCATTATTGTTTCTTTACTAATGCCCGAGGGGCTTATGATTATTTTTGGACTGATTGAGGCCGAGGGCCATATGTGAGGATATGCTGAGTGATGTGAGGAGGCTTTCAGGCCTCGAGTGTAATGTGGGGAGGCTTTCAGGCCTCGAATGTAATGTGAGAAGGCTTTCAGGCCTCATGTTGATATGTACAGGCTTTCAGGCCTTATGATGATATAGCGCTTGGGCTGTAGGAGCCCCTCCGGAGTCTGCACACCCACAGTGAGCGCGAGTACCCATTCAGAATTGGACAGTGGTAATAATGACACTGTCATACGTGTTTTGGTCAGGTAACAATGGCTGACCAGTCAGGTAACAATGGCTGACCAGTGGTAACAATGGCACTGAAACACGCGTTGGGTCAGGTAACAATGGCTGACCGGTCAGGTAACAATGACTGACTAGTAACGAAATTCATGCCCGAGGGGCGAACTTTTATGTGTTCATCTTGCATACTTATTTGCATTTTTACCTGCTATGCTGTGGTATTTGGGCCCGAGGGGCGGATTTTCTGTGCTAATCAGCACTAACTATTTTGAACAGCTTTCGTAATTATTGAAAGGACCATTTTCTAAAGAGATTTGAACTGAGCCGAAACATTTTTTAAGAAGTTCTCTGATTTCACTGTTTTTCTCGGAAATTGTACCCGGCTTCTGTACAGCCCGTTGGTTGCTTTACGTGATTTCTTGCTGCTCAGTTATTATTTACTTCTATTACTCACTGAGTTGGAAGTACTCACTTTACTCCCTGCACCTCGCGTGCAGTTGCAGGTATCGTTCACCCGGTAGCGGGTTATTAGCGGATTGAAGGTATTCTTATTGTAGCTGAGCAAGGTGACCGCCAGCGTTCGCGGCACCGGATGTTGTCTTTTGTTTTCCAGAAATTTCACTTGTATATATTTATTGGCCTGTAGTTGTGTTAAGGTTTTTCCCTAGATGCTCGTGACTTGTGACACCCCGCTCGGGTAGTAATTAACAGTTTCTAATGCCATTAAGTTGTATCTTCTATTCAGCCGTGTTTAATAATTGTTAGTGAAAGGTTTTGGGTTAGTTGGCTGGCCTTGTCTTCACGAGAGGCGCCATCACGACCGGGTATGGGAATTGGGTCGTGACAAGTTGGTATCAGAGCCTAGGTTACTAGGTCTCACGAGTCATGAGCAGGTTTAGTAGAGTCTCGCGGATCGGTACGGAGACGTCTGTATTTATCCTCGAGAGGCTGCAAAACCTTTTAGGAAAACATCACATTCTTGGAACTCTTATCGTGCGTACTTGATTCAGCTTGAGATATAACTCTTGAAATTTCTTCCACACGTCTGCATGCGCACGTGAGCGCTCAGTGTTATATGCGCCTTGATGGCTTGTGATTCCCCGATCGAGGGGCGAGAGGTAATCTGTGTGAGTATGATGGGCCAGTCTGGAGGACTTGAGGCCGGATCTTTGCCTATGGCTTGAGCACTGAGGTGCTGATTGTGTGAGCAAAT